>NW_022631006.1:26703527-26979133 GCF_010015895.1 Lontra canadensis
TCTCTATCATGTCAGATCAATTTGGGGTCGCTACAAATCAACCTAAATATTCTCGGCACATACCAAAAAGGTCAGTAATAAAACAAAACCCCAAAATTATTTTTGCCTTTCCAAGACCTATGCTTTATTACTGTAACATGGAGTTATTTTGTGATAGCTCAAAGAGACATTACCACTCAAAATTCTTTCATATTTGTCACCATACCTCAATAAAGCTAGAAAAAAATAAACAAATAAATAAAATTTATTTATTTATTTATTTATTTATTGGTCAGTTTAGACCAAAGAGAATACTACCAGTATGGGTTAATAATAAATAAATAAATAAAATGCTGAATAACAGAAGGAATAACTGTGGACATCTACACAACAGGCTCTAACTTCAAATGGATTTGTGGTATTCTATACTCACAGCCTGAATTATTCCCACATTCTTTTCACTTCAACTTCAAAGCATATGCTCATCTATTTAGAAATTATACTGTGCTTTTTTCTTTTCTTATCATGATCCTCACTTTGAGATAAACTACACAACGTAATCCCATCGCTTGCCCCCAAAATACTAAATTTCCACTTCACTCTAAATATTTCAGAAAGGAAGAACTGTAGAAATTTCCAGATCAATACAACTATTAAGTAGATATTAAGAGGTATTGTCAAAATATCCCAGTGAAAAACAGGTGGCATATAATATTTCTAATTTAGAAAAGTTAAATTATTTCCCACTTTAAATCATCATATTTCCTTTTTTTTTTTTTTTTTAAGATTTATGTATTTGTCAGAGAGAAAGAGAGAGAGCGCACAAGCAGGGGGAGCAGCAGGCAGAAGGAGAAGCAGCCTCCCCGCTGAGCAAGGATGAGATGTGGGACTCTCAGGGTCGTGGGACCATACCTTAGTCGAAGACAGAAGCTTAACTAACTGACAATCATTATTTCAATTATAACTTTCACAGGGCTTTTGCTCTCATAGTAGGTAATCTTGCCTCTTCTCTATCATAATATTAGGAGCTTTAAAATAAATTTAAGCCAGAGCATGAGGAAGTTCAACTTTGCAGTATTACCAATGCTCAATTAAAACAATGTAAGGATATTGGGAGGTGGAGGCAGAGAGGAAAAAATTTTAAAATTAAAGACAATATAAGGATATTTTTATGGAATACCTAGTTTAAATGAGAAACTTTTCAAACCTAACTATAAATTCTAAAAGGAATATAGGAGGTACTCAGCAGCCTTGCCTTTTGTAAAAACTAAATCAGGTGCCCTTACCTCATTTTTCCTTTTGAAGTGATATCTACTCGGACAGGATCAAACCTGTAAGCTGGAGATATAACTTCCACTACATAAGATCCAGAAGGTATATCATGAACCACAAAACTCCCATCTGTCCTAGAAAAATGAAAATCATATTTAGATACTTCTGATCAACAGCTTGCTTTTTTATGTTCTAAGTCATCTGTTAACTCCCAAATCAACCCCCCCCATCAAATGACACAGAAATTGATAACAACAAAAAAAGTCCCCAAACTGGCAAGAATTGTCCCCATGCTTCAGCTTCCATAATCACACAAAAAGGGTTCTAGAAAATACACCACAGCACTCCACAGGAGCAGAAAATCCTGACATAGAAAGTACTTCTAGTTCCTTCTGGGGGATAGTTGATAACAGGGGCACAGTTTCAATTCTGAAGCCATGTCTTCATTCAAGAGAAATTATCAATATGCATCATTACTACATTAAGGTTCCAATTTTGCCTGCAATAACTCCTTAATTAAAAACAAATGGGTTTTCCCCGCCTAGTTTTTGTTTGCATTTTGTTGTCTTTCTTTCTAACAAGAAGGCCATCAAGTACAATTTGTTCCACTTGTTACAAATAGTTCCCATTTACTCTGGTTACTTTTGTTTGGATATACAGAAATTTAACAGGTTTATGTATTTAAAACTACCTGCCTTTTCCATACTGATTTTTTTTAAAACCTTCTAGACTTAGAAAACCATCCCATCCAAGAGCTGATAATTTCAGATTCACAGATCAAAATCAATTTGTTTTAATATTGGGAAACTGACATTCTGAGGAAAATGAAGTTTCTGTTTCAGGAAAAAACAAATGATCCTAAAAGGAACTGCTTTATCAGAGCAGTCCCTGGATCATAATACATTAAATAATGCTTCTTAAATCACTGGGCTCTTTTGGGGCAACTGGGTGGCTCAGTTGGTTAAGTGTTTCCCTTCAGCTCAGGTCATGATCTCAGGGTCCTGCCATGGAGTCCCAGATCAGGCTCTCTGCTCAGTGTGGAGTCTGCTTGTCCCTCTCACTCTCCCTCTGTGCTCACTCGCACTCTCTCTCTCTCCCTAATAAATAAATAAATAAAATCTTTAAAAAAAAAAATCCTTAGGCTCTCTCACAGCTGAAGGAATAATTTATTCTGCCACACCCACAATATTTACTAAAGGTAAAAGGAAAAGACATTCCTTACTATTTCTTTTTTTTTTTTTTAGAATTTTTTTTTTTTTATTTGACAGAGAGAGAGAGAGAGAGAGAGATCACAAGTAGCAGAGAGACAGGCAGAGAGAGAGGGGAAGCAGGCTCCCTGCCAAGCAGACAGCCCGATGTGGGACTCGATCCCAGGACCCTGAGATCACGACCCGAGCTGAAGGCAGAGGCTTAACCACTGAGCCACCCAGGTGCCCACATTCCTTACTATTTCAAAGTACAGACTGAACTAAAACAGAACTGAAATGTAAACATCAAGTTAACTTATTCCTGGGCTGGATATCATCACTGGGCCTTCGCACCCATTCACCACCCTTCAACTCTTTGTAGACTGGAGGAAGGAAAGAAAATGAGCTTAGCATATTTTTCCCCAGCTCTCTCCCTGACAGGCCACCTCTGACTTGCTGTGTCAAGGGACAGTGCTCCTCTGAAGGCAGTCCTTTCTTCCCCTCTAGGTCCCAGTAAACTTAACCTCCCCTAATTCCTTCAGGCTAGAGGTAATAGTAGCCTTGAGGTTGTAAACTCTAGAGTACTGCACAATCTGGTTGTTTCCCTATACCATGACTACAGTGTTTAATCCCTTCATTAGACTTTCCTTGAATTATTCTAATTTGGGTGTCTTCTGCTTCTTGAGGGAACCTCAATGAAAAAACTTCAAAATATTTTTCTAGATCCAGAAAAAGAATTAAACTAATGATTGTGAAACACAACAGCAGATCTAACTACCCAAAGGAAAAAGCAAATCTATTTTTCACTGTAGGACAAATATTTGAGAAAGATAACATATAAATTTTATAATGAAATTTTAAAACTTGGTTTTAAAAATGTATTCTGCAATATGTAAGCTTTGTTGGATCCTGACTTGAAAGAATTACATGGAGCATTTTTGAGATAAATGAACTGGGTATTAGATGAATCTGTAGCATTATTACTTATTTTATTAAGTCAATAATGGTATTGTGGGGGTTTAAGCCCTTACCTTTTAGAAACACATAATAATGCTTTTTCAAGGGAGATTATATTTAGGGTGATATTTAAATATTCCAGAAAAAAAATAAATGTGGTACAGAGGAGACATGAAACGGAACAGTAGATTGTGATGGGTACCTAAGCATTCATGAAACTATCGTTTATTTTAGTGTATGTCTGCAATTTTCCATAACAAAAAGTTCCCCAAAAAAGTATATGCATAAAATCTACTACATCAAAAAACTGAAAACTACCTAAATGTCCCCAAACAAAAGACTGCTTAAATAAGTTATGCTTTATATACACAGTGATGAGGGCAATAAGTGGCATGAAGCACCCTCAGTCAAAACTCCCCTCATTTCTATTAGCCAAGGCCCAAGCCACCTCCAACAAGCCTGTAAGTCAAAACTCCAAGCTAATTATGCATAACAAGTACAAGACAATTACTATCTCTCTTCCAAAAAGTTTCCCACCATAAGCTCCTCATATTAATTCTTAGCCTTTCTACAAACAGAACATGAAATGGTGTAAGTAACTCCTCCCAAAATATTAACTGGGGGACTAAAAAAAAAAAAAGATGACAAAGTACTACATATTGTATTTTACTATTAAAAACTCATTGGAAAAGATACAATAAAATGTTGTCTTGTTATCCCTAATTTGTTTACATTTTCTTCAATAAACATATTGCTTATATATTACTTTTACTTTAAAATAAAAATAATAGGGGCGGCTGGGTGGCTCAGTCGTTAAACGTCTGCCTTCAGCTCAGGTTATGATCCCAGGGTCCTAGGATCGAGACTCACATCCAACTCCCTGCGGGGAGCCCACTTCTCCCTCACCCACTCTCTCTGCTTGTGTTCCCTCTCTCGGTGTATGTCTGCTAAATAAATAAATAAATAAAATAAAATCTTCAAAAAACTAAACTAATAAGTGCTTTTTAAAAGAATTGAATACTGCAGAAAAGAGAAGCCAAAACATCAATTTACACTAATGTCCCAAGGTTTAATTGAGAGTTTTTTTCATTAAAACATCATTACTTGGGGCAAACCCTAAAGAATGCCCTAACGCCAGATTTGTAAATACAAATAGTATTAAAAGACTAACTTCTCATCATTATCTATTAATCTGAGATTCAAATCTCATTCAACAGCACCTGGATGATCTGAATATTTGCAAATCAGATTTAGAAGTAAATGTCCAAATTTAAGATATCTGGGTTGCAAATACCACTTGCTGGTATACAAACCTATCAGAGAAACACTTCCTTTCCTAAATATTTTCTTTCAGTTCAGAGTTTCACCTCCCAAGCAGTGACTGAAAGACTTAAAACATCACATTTGTGCCTAAACATCTGAAAAGCAGGCGACTGCAAAACTGGAATGCTAATAAATTCACCACGTTCTTTAATATAGGCTGAAATCCCATTTTTGCTAATAACTAGAAAAGAAAGAAGCATGTAAGCAAATGTGGAGAAACCCCAGTCTCACATAAATGCCACCAAGTGTGATGTTGCAAATCCCTCGATGAATTCAACTGTAAAAAAGAACAACAATCCCACCACCAGGCATAAAAAAAAAAAAGGTGCTTTGATTAGGGACTTCAGGGCCCATTAATTTGAGAAGCAGCAACATTAGCCTCCCAGTCTATGCCATCATAGAAGTCCTTTGGGTTTTGAGAATTCCCACTTGTTTAGCATCTTTCTACACAACATCAAACTGCCAAAAGACTGAAATGAATGCAAAAAGTGGCCAGATTCTAGAGAGACCAAATGAGATGCAAAGGAAAGAATTCAGCAAAAAACAAATAAGGGGTCCACCTGTCGCGAGGGCCCAGGAGAGGTCGACCCCTACAAGGCAAAAATGGAGTTGAAGATAACGGATCCCACTGCTCCGGCCCTGGGGCAAGCACCTGCCACCCTCATTTCTGAGATACACGGAATGGGGTGATGGGGAAAATAGGGGAAAGCGTCGGGTTGCTTCCCAAGGTCTCCCGGCACAGATTGCTACTGACGCCCACCCTTTCACCCTCCGATAGCGACGTCGTCAGTTCTTGACACTTGGCTCTCCTAGAGGGAATTCCCTTCCGGCTTCCACGCCAACCGCTTTCCCGCTGCCCATAGGATGCTCACTTAAGGAATCCGACATGCTCTTCTCCGTCTACTAGCACTCGGGCGGCCGAGATCCAGTCCTGGGGCTTCACTCCTGGAACAACCGCACGTCCCTCAATCTTGAAGCGATCTCCTATGCCGACCCCAGTCCCGCCTGACCCATCGGCAGTAGCCCCAGGCAGCTCCGAGCTCTGGGCATCCCGTGAGAGCAACAGAAGAAGGACGGAAAAGAAGCCCCAAACAGCGGCCGCCATGACAGCAGCTCTCAGCGGCCAGGCCGGCAGCCCCGGAAGCCCTCCCAGCCTCCCAGGTGTCGATGGCGCCGCCGCCGGCCGATGTCGTCATCACAGTGCGCGGGGTCCTGGCGCGAGCTGAGGGCTCAAACCCGAAGGAAGGAGTCTTGAGCCAATCGCCTTGCGAGGCGGAAATGAGGCAAAGCACCGCCGGGAACTTCCGGCGCTCGGGACTGGAAGGCGGTCGGAGGAAAGTGTCAGCTGCCTCTGAGGGGGGCCGCCCACAAAGCGAAAGTGGGGAGGTGTGTGTTGCTGTGGCAGCCGGCCCCGCCCCAGAGTAAAAGGCTGTGACTGAGAGCGGCTCTAAAGTTGTGTCTGCAAATGAGGCTCCGGCTTTAGGGGAAACGGGTTCAGAAGAGAGCTTTCAAAAAAAGTTCTAGAGATTCCCCAAGGCGTGTGAGATGAAAATGTTCTCATTTGAGTGTTTAAAGGAGATCATGTATCTGCATAGAAAATAGCTGGAAAACATACTTAACTATTTACTAAGGGGTGCCTCTGGAGAAAAAGGAAAGAGTTGAGGGACATTTAGTCTGGTACTACACCATTCGTTCGATTTTAAACGCTTTACCGTAAACACAACGTTAGGGATGGGGCGACCTGCCAGGATTGATCCCGGGGACTAAGTCAAGATTTCAGAGATCATCTTCAATCTTTTCATTTTCTTGATGATTGAAATGGAAGTAACGTGCCCAAGGTTTGTGTTAGCTATCAACGTTGTCCTTTCGAATACAAATCTCTGAGTACAAATCTATATTGAAGATTATCGAGGGAAATGCATTTTTTTTTTTTTTTTGCCTCGTGAACTCTTAGATTTAGTCTCCCAAAGAAAAATAACAAAAATTGGGGAAAAGAATACGAGAACCAAGTCCTCTGAGCCGCTGGCAAGGGGTAGAGATGCAGCCCCTGGGGCCACACCATACTCTATATTCTCCTGAGTATCAGCGACCGTGGGTTAGGGGTACTTTCCCTCTGAAGGTAGCCATTGCTTCACAGTTGGTGTTTGGAAGATGCAAAGCTACGGTAAAAAGATTATCAGGTGCTACAACCCTACACTACACTAGTTGTAGTACAACTACACTAAAATATGACAAAAATTCACTTTTCTAAAATGTACAAAATTTACCAATATGCTGAAATAAAAATAGCATCATCCCTAAATTTTCTTTTACATATTCTTTTACATATTCTCGGTGACCCTGCTTTGTTGGTGTCTTAGACACATGTTCAATTTGATTAGTAGGTAATCAGTGTTGATCTTAATACTGTATATAGCAGCTGGCAGGGGTTACTTTTTATAGAGGGCAGAGTGGAAGAAGACCAGCAGCAAACAGCAACTGAGCTCTACCTCCCCATTTCTGCCTTTCTCTTTGTTCCCCTACCTTATTGTCACTCTAATACAAAAAAATCTAATGATCTGAACCGCTCAAATGCCAGTTTATACCTCCGCAGGCATAGATGGAGTAGAGAAGTCCCAGTAATGTTTTCTAGTAGTGTGAAATACTATTATCTCTGGTGTTTTCTAGGAACTGCATAGGTATTCAACTTTAAATTATGCAAGAATTATTCCATAATGTATCTCTTGGACTCATGCCTTATGAAAGAAACTATAATTATAATGAAATATTTTAGAAAGACTGTATACTAGACTTGCTCTGTTTGCCCAGCCAGATTCGTTCTCTACCCTTCACTCTGCTTTGTGTCTTAGAAGACTGGATCTTGAAGGATTGCAAAAACTTGGTTCCTTTGACCTCTGGGTGGTTGTAATTGGGTTCAGCCATTAGGAGGTATATGCAGGACACCTCATTCGGTTTCTCTTACTTCTGCCCATAATTGCAAGAAAGTTTAATGAAGGGATAATTTACAATAACCCCCTCAAGGCTTCCATCTATTTCCTGCCAAGATTTTGACCCGTATAGATTTCAAGCAGACGTACTTACCTTAATTATGGGAAATACTGTTAAAATGAGAGATGATCAGTTTATTATCCAAGCCCTTTAATTTTTCTCTTTCTTTTTTGCGGTCTGGCTCTTGGCTTCTTCATATCATGGCCACAAGGGGGTGAACAAGGATAGGGACAGAGACAACATTCAAAAACCACACAAGGCATTTTTATATGTGTTGGATTGTACCAACAGAGGTTGGGTCTGGATTTTACAGGTAGTATTTATTTTATGTTAACGTTTCTGATTTTTTGCAATTTTTTATAATATAAATGTTTTATCAATATAAATTGCAAAAATATAAAGCTATTTAAAAAATAAAAACAGACGCTAACATTACTAAAAATATATAATAGAATTTACCCTGACATCTTATAATTTGAATAAGCCAAAAAACGGTTGTCATCCTTATCTGGATTTTTCCATGATCACTTAAAGTGGCATCTTTGATGATGATTTTGGTCTTTTCCTCCCTGTCAGTAATTTGCTTGTCAGCATCTTTCAGTGTTAAGGAGCTTTTCAAACAATTCTTCGTACATTGGCTGTTACAGAAGGGGTAGCAGGTTTTAAGGTATGACTACAAAGTAATGAGGATTATACCCTTCTCTACTTCTCTTATATTTAAATCAGTGGGTTTGTTTTTAAAAAATAGAATAATATTAGCAGAATGCTTTGGAAACTTCAACTGAGCCAATACCCAAACACCCTGCTATTTGCTTTAAGTGATTTTTGCACTCTGAGTTCTCAAACCTCATTTACTTCAAGTAGATTAGCTAATCTTTTTCACTCAAATAAACTGGAGCCAATTTCCTTAATATTTAAAAATGCCCATCATCCACTAGTACTCCAAGTTTGGCTTTCTGAAGTTCCCTGTAGAGTCCTCTGAAATGGGATGTGTCACCCACCGTTCTCAGAGAGGGCTGAAAAGGCATCTAATTTGACTTAATGTCCTGCAAAAATAAATTACAGAGATTTCACTTTTCATTTTACTCTTAAGTTCTCATCCCTTCCACCAGGTTATCAGAAAATCTTAAGTAAAATGAATTGCGATAGTGTGAAGTTACACTAAACAATTTAAACATGAGGAGGAAACGATTATTTTTAATATTAAGCAAAAAGGCAAAATTTTCAACATCCCGGGAAATTCTAGAGAAAGTGCTTTGTAAACGCTGATATAAATATTGTTAGTTATTGTGTCTGAACACTAGTGAATAAGAAATTAAAGTGATAAAATGAAGAGTTACATAATACTACCCTCTGTGCATTTGGGCTCTTTCCTCCTGAGGAACCCAGCTTCTCACTGGCCTGTGGCTGCAGGATAGCAACGTTCCATGCACCACAGGGACCCAGGCTAAAGGATTGACTCCAAAACCAGTCACACAATCAGTGAAGTACAATCATTGAACTCCAGTTTCACATAAGGCATCTCTAAGCACTCTGCAACATCCCTGTATTGTCTGCCTTATATGCCAGCCTTCATTAAGCATTAACCCTCTGTTTATATCTGTGCATAACATGTGTAAAAACTTATTGGCTTTTCTTCTTGGTTTGTGTCTTATCATGTTTTTTTAAAAATTATAGTGCAATATACATAATATGAAATATACCATTAAGTGCCCACTTAAGTAGTGTTAAGTCTTGTTCATCCAATTTCTAGATCTTTTTCATCCTGCAAAACAGAGGTCTATATTCATTAAACAAATCCCTATTTTCCTCTGCCTCAACCCCTGGGAACCACCATTTTACTTTCAGTTTCTATGCATTTGTTTAGATAGCTTATGTAAGTGGAATCGTACAGTATATATCCTATAGCTGGCTTATTTTACTTAGTATAATGTCCTCAAGGTTGACCCCTGTTGTACCATGTGTTACCATATCACAATTTTCTTCCTTTTTAAGACTGAATAATATCCCATTGTATGTTTATACTACTTTTTAAATCCATTCACCCATTGATGGACATGTGGGTTGCTTCTACCTTTTGGTTATTGTGACTAGTGCTGCTAATATTGCATGGGTGTACAAATACCTGTTCGAATCTCTATTTTCACTTCTTTTGAGTATGTACCCAGAAGTGGGATTGCTGTGTCATACGGTATTTCTTTTCTTTCTTTTTTTAAAAAATATTTTATTTATTTATTTGACAGACAGAAATCACAAGTAGGCAGAGAGGCAGGCAGAGAAAGAGGAGGAAGCAGGCTCCCTGCTGAGCAGAGAGCCCGATGCGGGGCTCAGTCCCAGGACCCTGGGATCATGACCTGAGCCGAAGGCAGAGTCTTTAATCCACTGAGCCACCCAGGAGCCCCTCATATGGTATTTCTATGTTTAATTTTTTTGAGCAGTCTCCATACTGTCTTCCACAGCAGCTGCACATTACCTCTAGCAATGCACAAGGGTTCCAGTTTCTCTACATCCTCACACTTGTTAATTTGTTGTTGCTGTTGTTGTTGTTTATAATAGCCATCCTAATAGATGAGAAGCTGTATCTCATCGTGATTTTGATTTGCATTTCCCTAATAACTAGTGCTACGGTAAAATATTTGTGTTCCCTCAAAATTCAGAGGTTAAAATCCTAACTCTTAAGGGTGGTGGTATTAAGATTGGGAAGTGGTTAGGTCATAAGGGGACAGCCTTCATGAATGGGTTTAGTGTACTTATAAGAGACACCACAGAGATCCCTAGCACCTTCTACTATGCCAGGACACAACAAGGAGATGGCCATCTACGAATCAGGAAGCAATGAGACCATGCTGTGCCTTCATCTTGGACTTCCTAGTCTCCAGAATTGTAAGAAACTTCTGTTGAGTATAGGCTATCCAGGCTGTTGTATTTTGTCAATAATAGCCCAAATGGACTAAGACTATTGATGTTGAGCATCTTTCCATGTGCTTCTCAGCCATTTGCATTTCTTCTTTGGAGAAATGTCTATTCAAGTCCTTTGCCCATTTTTTAAAGATAGTTGTTTTGTTGTTTTGGTGGTGGTGGCTATTGTTGAGTTATAGGACTTTTCATACATTCTGAATATTAACTCCTTTTTTGGATATATGATTTACAAATATTTTCCCCTACTGTGTGGGTTGTCTTTTTCACTCTGTTGATAGTGTTCTTTGATGTATAAAAGGTTTTTTTTTTAATGTAGTACAGACATATATACATGGAATAGAATTGAGAGTACAGAAGCAAACCCTGACATTTACATTCAAATTATTTTTGATAAGGGTACCAAGATAATTCAGTGGGGGAAAGAATAGCCCTTTAAACAAATGGTCCTGGGACAACTGGATATCCACATACCAAAGAATGAAACTGGACTCCTACCATATGTCATGTAGGACAATTAACTCAAAATGGATCAAAGACTTAAAGATAAGAACTAAAACTATAAAAATCTTAGAAGAAAACATAGACATAAATCTTCAAGACCTGGGTTAGGCGATGGCTTCTTAGATATGACACCAAAAGCACAAACAGCCAAAGAAAAAAATAGATTACATGGATATCATAAAAATTAAAAATTTTTGTGTTTCAAAGGACACCAACAAGAAAGTAAAGAGATAATCCAAATAATGGGAGAAACATTTTGAAATTACATATATGATAAGGGACTTGTAGCTAGAATATATTAAAAAGTCTTACAATTAACAATAAAAAGACAAATAATCCAATTTAAAAATGGGCATAGGCTCTAAACAAACATTTCTCCAAAGAAGAAATACACATAGTCAATAAGCACATGAAAAGACGCTCAGCGTCAGTACCCATCAGGGAAATGCAAATCAAAATCTCAATGTGATATACACAAACACCAGGACAACTATAACCAAAAAGTCAGATAATAACAAGCATTGCTAAGAATGTAGAGAAGTTGAAATCTTTATATATTGCTGATAGGAATATAGAGTGGCCACTTTGAAAATAGCCTGCCAGTTCCTTGAAATGTTAAACAGAGTTGCCATATGACCCACCAATTCTACCCTAAGTATGTACTGAAAATGTACAAGAACATATGTCTACACAAAAACCAGGGCATGAGTATTCATAGCACCATAATTTACAATAGTCGAAAAGTGGGAATAACCCAAAGCCCATCTACTGACAAGTAGCTAAACAAATGTGGTATAGCCATACAATGAAATATTATTTGGCTATAAAAAGGAATGAAGTACTGATACATGCTCTAATAGTAAGAATGAACTTTGAAAATAATATGCTAAGAGAAAGAAGACAGCCAAAAAGGACCACAGATTATATGATTTCACTTATATAAAATGTCCACAGTAGGTAAATTCATAAAGAGAAAGCATACTAATGCCGGGATCTGGGGGGAAGTGAGAAAATTGATTGCTAATGCATACGAGGTTTTATTTTGAGGTGGCAAAAATGTTTTGAAGTTGATTGTAGTGAGAATAGCACAGCTCTGTGAATACACTAAAAGCTTTAAATGGATGAATTGTATGAAATATGACATATCTCAATAAAGCTGTTAAAAAATTTTGGAGGCGCCTGGGTGTCTCAGTGGGTTAAGCCTCTGCCTTCAGCTCAGGCCATGGTCTCAGGGTCCTGGGATCAAGCTCCACATTGGGCTCTCTGCTCAGCAAGGAGCCTGCTTCCCCCTCTCTCCCTGCTTCCCCCTTTCTCCCCGCCTGCCTCTCTGCCTACTTGTGATCTCTGTCAAATAAACAAATAAAATCTATAAAAATTATTGATGTAGTACAATTTGTCTATTTTTACTTGTGTTGCCTCTGCTTTTGGTGTCATATCTAAGCAATTATTGCCTAATCTAATGTTACGGGGCTTTTCTCCTGCATTTTCTTCTAAGTTTTATAGTTTCTTTATTGTCTTTTTATGACCACCTCTTCCACATTTGTTGGAAGATTCCTCTCCTTCTTAAGATCTGAACTACTCATTTTTTGATGGGTAGAGGTGGTGTTGACCAAGGATTTCTCTCTCTCTCTCTCTCTCTCTCTCTCTTTTCCCCCTCAGTCATGTCACTTTTGAAGAATTCTTCCCTATTAGAATGAAGAATAGTTCCTAGGTGTAGATTCTTCTAAAACTGACAGTGCCTTTCAATTTTCTCATGCATACATATCACCTGAGGATTTTGTAAAAACCAAACCAAACCAAACCAAAACAAAAAACAAACCCGAAAACACATTCTGATTAGGAAGCTCTGGATAGGGCCTATGGTTCTGCATTTCTGATAAACTCCTTTATGCTGCTAGAGCATGGACTATATTTTGAGTAGGGATGTTGTTGGGAGAGCTGTAATCAATAAAAATGGTCCTCCATTCATGGGTAGGCTATGCGTATCCTCCAGTCCAGATGCTGAAATTCAAGTTCTTCCTTATGATCACATGACAAACAGTTCCATAGAACTTCATATAACACTAAATGATATGTTTTGTAAGTTATTAAGAGTGATTGCAATTTGGCATCCATGGGCTACATTAGCAGAGTATTAGAGTTTAGCACAGAGCCTTATGATTTGGGGAGGTTCTAGGCACTTTTGCCTTTGTTGACCTCTTCTTCCATTAAAAAAAATTAAAATTCTATCTTGTTACTGCACTGGTATAAAGACAAATGTAATTCAGGCAAATTCATTATTGTTTTATTTATTTTCTTCTTATTTTAAAAGAAATTAAGATATTTTTGTGGGCTCCCTAAAAGTCTCCTGGGCCCTAGGCATTGTGTCAATGGTGCTTAATATAAAGTCGGCATTGGTTTGCCAAAGCTAAATCAGAGTTCCATGAGGAATGCTGGCAGTCATATAATACTTGGCAGGCTGCTGAGCTCCCACAATTAATGAGCAGTCAGATAGTTAGAATTCCTACAATTTTCAGACAGGATGCTGTCTGAAACACTGCATCAGCAGTGTTGTGAGTTGGTCACAATTTTTAATTGCTGCTTTTCTTGCTTTTCAATTATAAATCACAGTTAATGCACCTTATCTGTTAGTTTGCATGGAAGTTAGCCCTAGAAAGTTTAGTGATAAAAATCAATGTATTTTTCCAAAAATTAGACTTGAAGATATACATGTATTATTGTAGTTCTAAATGTCAATAATTCAGTCCCTTTTGCTAAAGCAGATATAGAATTTCCCATGGTGTAATTTTCAGTTGTCAGAGCATGTCTATATGTTCATATTATTCTCTTATAAAGTAAATACAAATGACTCATAAATGGGGTTTTATTACTATTGTTCTTTGTTTTACATCTGAAGAATCAACTTGAGGGCCACCTGGGTGGCTCAGTCAATTAAGCATCCAACTCTTTTTTTTTTTTTAAGCTTATTTATTTATTTGACACAGGGAGGATGAGAGAGGGAGAAGCAGGTTTCCTGCTGAGTAGGGAGCCTGATGTGGGTCTCCTTCCCAGGACCCTGGGATCATGACCTGAGCTGAAAGCAGATGCTTAACGACTGAGCCACTCAGGAGCACTAAGTGTCCAACTCTTGATTTTGGCACAGATCATAAGATGGAGCTCTGTGTTGGGCTCTGCGCTGGGTGTGGAGCCTGCTTAAGATTCTCTTTGTCTCTCTCTACCTCTGCTTTTCCTCTCTTCTCCCTCCCTAAAATAAATAAATACATAAATAAATAAATAAAATTATTTTTAAAAATGAAGAATCAACTTGACTGTTGAAGAGGTCATCAGTGATGGTAGGTGTCCAGCTGTATAAGAGGAGTTGGGAAAATATCTTGAATCAGTTGGCTAAGAGCAGCAAAGAGAGATCAGAGTAATTTCAGGAAAGAAGATCCATGATACAAGGACAACCGGCTGCAAGTATCAGAGGAGACAGAGGAGAGTGATGGCTTCTCACTCTGGCCCCAGGAAAAGGATATTGGGAAAGGGACTGTGTCATATTCTGGTCCATAGAAAGAATAGTGAAAAGGAAATGGGTCCCTGGAAAAAGGAGTGTGAGAGTCAGAAGTTCTTGGACAGTGAAGACATAAATGTGCTTTTTCCTTTGAGCTTCAAAGTAGCAAATCAATCACAGGAAGCCGGTGTGCACGATATTTCTCATTTAGAAGAGACTTACTGACAACCGCCAGGTCTTTAGAAGGTCCTGAACATCTCACAGAGAAAGTAAACAACATCTTCAACCTTCAATCTTGTGGCAACATCTAACACAGCATGCTAATGATATTGACATAAAATGGAACACTCAGAATGCTTTGAGAAAACATAAGATCACATTCCTTTTTCTGCCATTTGGACCTCTCTATTTAAATATCCCCAAATAAGTCTCTCTCTATAGAATTGCTAAAATGTATATTTTTAAAAATATGAATCATGAATTTAGTCGAAGTCCTGTCATTCTAAGTGCCTCTGTCAGAAAGTAGCCTGGCGGACGCCCTGGTCATGGGACAAACAGCTTCTGTCAAATAGTAAGACATCCTTCGAACTTCCCAGAAAACAACAATCAGGGAGTGACTTTCTTGAGTCAAGGTTTTGGCTGATGTGGGTAAGACATTCTGATAGAGGAGTCAGAACTAGGACCAGTGTACGAAAGCTCTAGAGAAATAGGTTTCACCTTGTTAAAGGAGCGAATTTCTAAGTCAGGCGGAATAGATGGTTTCCAGGGAGTGGCCGCCATCTCACAGGAACTGGCCACTTCATCACTTGGTAGAGATGCAGTGAAAAAGAATCAAGTAACATACAGCTACACATGATGACTTTAGTCTTGGGATTTTGTGATTCTTTATTTGGAGTCTGAATAGTTGTTGTGCTAAACTGCTTGAGATTTTTATTAATAGTGGTTACAAGAAATATAACTACCATTGCTCACATGCCGAATAAGAAAAGACTTGAACACACACAAAACGGAGTGCTAGCTATTATCATTAACAATTTTTTAACAGGGAAAAGGAAAAATGAGGTGACAATCAGTTTCATTAGGAAAGATCATACCACAGATGTTGCCAATTGATAATTATTCTATAAATTTAGACAGGATGATGGTTTGAAATACATGAGTTATAATTTAGCCATCCTATGAGGCTTCCTATGAGGCCCTCAGTAAATCTACAAACCTGAGGATTATCTTTCCTGAAAAGAGCCCTCCTACTCTTCACAAACCTCAGTGATTCAAAACCTTCTATGTGTCAGAATCACCTGGGAAGCCTATTAAACACCAAGTGCCCTGTCTCCACCCACGGAGATCCTGACTCAGTGGGTCTGGGATGGGGCCCTGGGTATTTCCAGGTTTATAATCTCCCCAGGTGACTCTGATGCATCCCAAATTTGAAAGCTGCTGACCTAGCTCAACAGAAAACATTTGCATTAAACAAGCAGTCTAGTAAACTCTTAGAAAACAAAGTATAATATAAATGCTGACCTTTTATTTTTAAACAGAATGCTTCCTGCATGGCTATTGTTAGCAAATTCCCAGAAGCAGGAATTATTATGTTCATATACTAGTTTACTAATGAATTTCTCTTTAGCTCCAACTCAACTCTTAAAAGTGTAGGGGTTAAGTATGTATAAACCAGCTGTGGGGTTGAAGCAGCAATTGGCTGCTTCAATTACTAACAGGGAGACCTTGGCCAAGTGGCTTCACTTTGTCATTAAATTTCCTCAAGTAGAAAAAACAGGAATTAGAGTACTTATTCCACAGGGTTGTTATGAAAATTAAATGAGCTAATATAAGTGGGGAACCTAGCACAGCTACAGGTATGTGGAAAGCACTCAATAAATGGAAGTACTATCATTATGATGACCAATCACTAGATGATTTCAGTGTGACCTTGCTGTGATTAATGCAGGATTTGAAATAGGATCTATTTAATGAGCTTTCTGTGACCATTTGTTCCAGGGGAGGGTGAAACATATGTGTGTATCCATTATACACACTTAAATCAATATTTTATCTATTTTAAAAATCATTTTATCTAGTCCATTCCATTCCTCTTTTGTTTATATCACGTAGAAATAAACTTTCCTATTATCACAGGGATATGATTTTACAGAAAAAATTTAATGCCCTGAACAGGATGCCTGTGTCATATTCCAGACCACACAGCAGACATAAGCTATGGAAACCGGAGATTTGGAAGTTCTCCCTCCAAGCTAGAATGTGTTTTCTAAAACAAAAAAAGAAATTAGTCTTTCAGTGGTGACAAGCATTTGTCCTGACACCAGACAGAAAAGTGATAAGAGTAATCAGCAAACATTAACCACTGCTCTTTTTGCTGGAGTGCTCTGACCATTAAATTAAAATGAATATGAACAGGGATGCATGGGTGGCTCAGTGGGTTAAGTTTACCTCAGGTCATGATCCCAGAGCCCTGGAACCAAGCCCTGTGACAGGCTCCCTGCTGAGCAGGGAGCCTGCTTCTCTCTCTCCTGCTCCCCGAGCTTGTGCTCTCTCCCTCTGCCAAATAAATAAAATCTTGAAAAAATAAAATGAATATGAACAGTTATTAGATAATCAACAACTGTATTTCCAATAAAGCTGTTCAATCCCCCATCCCAGATTTACCCAACTCTAGTTCTCAAAGATCCCTAATCTTTTTCTATAAGAATAACTTCTCATGGGGCACCTGAGTGGCTCAGTAGGTTAAGCCTCTGCCTTCGGCTCAGGTCATGATCTCAGGGTCCTGGGATGGAGCCCCACATTGGGCTCCCTGCTTGGTGGGGAGCCTGCTTCCACCCCTCTCTTGCTGTCCGCCTCTCTGCCTACTTGTGATCTCTGTCAAATAAAAAAATAAAACCTTAGGGGTGCCCGGGTGGCTCAGTGGGTTAAGCCTCTGCCTTCGGCTCAGGTCATGATCTCAGGGTCCTGGGATCAAGCCCCATGTCGGGCTCTCTGCTCAGCAGGGGGCCTGTTTCCCTTCCTCTTTCTCTGCCTGCCTCTCTGCCTACTTGTGATCTCTGTCTGTCAAATAAATAAATAAAAATCTTAAAAATAAATAAAATAAAATATTTTTAAAAAAAAGGACAACTTTTCATTTCCCAGATACTAGGATTTTGTATGAGGAGGGGCAAAGTGGAGGTAAGGCCAGAAAAAGGCTCACGGTGAGGTCCCTGAACAGAGGCGGAGAGTGCTGACAACAGAGTTGCTGAGCGCCCTATTCACATTCCTCTTGGGAACAGGTCAGCGGATCCACCAATGTGGTGAGAAAAAAACTTTAAGCCTGATCCTGATGAGCTGCTCCCCATCCTCTGGGTTTTATCATAAGGATCTGCACACATCTATGAAACCCTAAAAGGTATTGTGTTGGGTACCTTATTGAGCAAGCACCTGACATTAAATCTGCAACAAAATAGGCAAGTCTCACAATCATTGATCCAAGTGTAAGGCAGCAAATCCCAATGGTAATAACAGAGGGTTTGCAGATGTGCTCACAGACAGCATAGCGGGGTCCTGTTACGGGAGTTCTATTACTGAGTGAATCGTCCCTTGATAGAAAAACAGGTGCTCGCTGGTGGCTACAGCCAACAAAGGATGACTGATAAGTACAGGCACCCGGGCCTTATCTGAATATTCTAGTTGAGTAAAAACACACAGCAGCCTTTGGCTCTTTGACAAATTTGTACAGAACATTTCTTCTTTAGGACGCACCACACTTGGAGGTGGGGATAAAATGGTGAGTTAAACAGACTGATCCGGCCTGAGAAGCTCCTGACAAGTAAATAGATAAAAATGCAGTAACTCAATTATACCATGTCCCACGAGAGGGGAAGTGCAGCGTCCCCTCAGAGCACAAACACCTGGCGTACACCAAAATTAGATGGGCAGAAGAAACTAAGACTCACAGGTTCATGGGAAAATTAAGAGAAGGTGGAGAGGATGGTTGGAGGGAAGAGGCGGAGAGGGAGGGAGCGAATTCTTGGCAGAGGGAAGAGAAAGTTTGAAAGCTTGGAATTGGGAAATTGCAGGGCAGGTCAGACCTACCGCCTGAAGCACGTGCTAGTTCCCAGCGGTGTGTGCGTGTGACGTCAAGATGAGATGAGGCTGGAGAGGAAAGCAAAACCAGGAACCCGAAGGGTCCAATGATGGAGGAAGCCAAAGCACTTCAGCCTGAAACTACAAACAACCACTGAGGAATTTCAAATCAGGAAACGAATGGTTCCAAGTTGGAGAGATCCATCTGTTGTCCCAAAAGAGAAAAGACTTAGTCATGTTCTCAACTCCTACCTCAAAGACAACCCGCCAAATAGGTTCATGAAGTTTTACCATCCCAAACAGGAGCCCGTGGTATTTTCTAAATTTACGAAAACCATACTAAGGTTGCCAGGTAGGTCCAGCTGGGTCACCAGCAGCTGTGAGGTAAAGTGATGAACGCCAAGCAGATTCTGAGCCAAATTAAAGAGGGCTCGGCCAAACTGTGGAAGGAGCCAAGATGCCCTTCAACAGATGAATGGATAAAGAAGATGTGGTTCATATATATAATGGAATATTACTCAGCCATCAGAAAGGATGAATACCCACCATTTGCATCGACAAGGATGGAACTGGTGGGGACCATGTTAAGTGAAATAAGACAAGCAGAGAAAGACAATTATGATATGGTTTCACTCATATATGGAATATAAGGAATAGCACAGAGGACCATAGGGGAAGGGAGGGAAAACTGAACGGGGGAAATCAGAGAGGAAGATGAACCATGACAGACTCTGGACTCCAGGAGTCAGACTGAGGGTTACAGAAGGGGGGATGGAGGGATGGGGTAACCAGGTGATGGGCATTAAGGAGGGCTTGTGTTATGATGGGCACCGGTTGTTATATGCAACTAATGAATTGTTGAACACTACATCAAAAACTTATGATGTACTATATGCTGGCTAACTGAACATAATAAAAAAAAATAAAGGGAATGTGGTCAGCAGCAGAATTGGATCTACCATTTAACATTGAGTCAGTGACTAGCTTATTGTAACATTAACTCATATAAGATTGACATTATGCATGAGTAAATAATCATAGCTAGACATATTTTAAAAAATAAGATAAAGAGGGCTTGGCTTTTTTTTGTATCTGCTGTATGTGTTCATGCTTTCTCTCCTTATCTTTCCAAAACCTATCTAATCCCAACTAACCATAAAATTGAAGAACATGTTACTTTGGTTTATATCAGTAATAAAACTATTCTGATTAGAAGACACAGGTGAAGAAATTCTATCTACCATAAGCTTATATGGTATTTGAACAAATTAGGCATTTGATATATACTGCCTGAAATTGCTAATTTGAGGGCAGAGACCATGTTTTCCAGAAGCCCTTTAGGCTAATTGATCTCCAGCCAACCACAGCCACCAAAAAGGAAAATATAAACAAAAACAATAACACAACCATACCCCTCCTTCTACATGCTTTATGCTATTTATTTCAATTTTACTCTAGCGTGTTTCCTTATAGAGCCTATAAAACCTTGTACACAGCAGGTACATATAACAGGGTCTTTTTGCAATGACAATATGTTTTTAAATCTCTGTGTTAATTTGTATAGCAATTTGTTGGTCATAACACACTTGAAAACTTAATTCAGAGCTCATGCTCTCCCAAACTTTGGTGTTGAATCGGACGGGAAAAGTAAAGTAAAAAAATAAAGTAGTGGAGACTTCTACACAGACCAGCCCAAAAGATTCCCAACATGGGCAAGAGGGTTGCCAAAGGGACCTCAGCTGTGCTGATTTCATATGCCCCTCCCATTGCAAAAACTCTACATTTAAAATATTTGAGATTATGATTGTTATCCTTAAATGGTGCTCTGTGGTACTCCTGACCTTTACGTTTCTGAAGTAGTGGGTTGATACGGGCTGGCTGGGCCCAAGGACCTAGAGGGGTCCTGCAGGACCAGCCAAGAGCATTCTTGGCTTCACAAAGGATAGAAATAAAATGCAAGTGGCAAGGAAGTGAGAGCATAGTTTGTTGAAGACCTGGAGGGAGTGCAGATACAGCCAGGATATTTGGGAGATTTGGAAAGGAAATGAGAGTGATTCTCCCCTTTCTTGGGATCTGGGATTTTTATTGAGGACTGTGGTCTGGTGTACACGTCTTCTCAAGGCATCCAGGAAATTGTTAGTACCAAGACAAGTGTTGAGATGTTCTCCATAAGTTAATTATGCCCTGGAACCCGGAGGTCTTGGTGAGTCAGTGGTCTGGAAAACCTGCATGATTACCTTGCCAGGTTGCTCCTTAGAGGGCATCTATTGGATTGGAGGACTCCACAAAGAAATCATTAACTTCTTGACCTTTACATGAAGGACATACATTATCTGAAATACAAGGCGTGTGGAAGGTGAGGGTGTAGGTCCTAGCCAGAATAGAGGCAGCAAGAAAAGCAGTCTTTCCTGGTTTCCCTTCAGTTTCCCTTAGAGTCATATGGTGATGGTCAATGGAAAACCCATAACCCATATTCTATGGTATCTTTCTTTAACTGTTTGAACAACTACCACGCTGTGTTCCACAGTGGCTACAGCACTTTACATTCCCATGAGCAGTGTACAAAGGCTTCAGTTTCCCTACATCTTTACCAGCTCTTGCTGTAATCTGTGTTTTCTATTGTAGCTGTCACAGTGGATATGAGGTGATATCCCATTGTGAATTCGATTTGCATTCCCCTGGTGGCTAATGATTTGAGCAACTTCTCTTGTGCTGGTTTGCCATGTATATCTTCTTTGGAGAACTGAATATTCAGATCCTTTGCCCATATTTTAATTGGATAGTATTTTTATTATTAAGTTGTAATAGTTCTTTACATACTCTAGATACAAGTCCCCTACAGATATCTGATTTGTAAAAAATTTCTCTCATTTGGTGGGTTGTTTTCTCACTCTTTTACTAGTGTTCCTTGAAGCACAAGTTTTGGGTTTGATAAAGCCTAATTTATCTGATTTTTAAATTTTGTTGCTTGTGCTAATAGCTAAGAAACTGTTTAGTAATCCAAGGCCAACGATTCATGCCTATGTTTTCTTTCAAGAGTTTCATAGGTTTTGGTCTGATATTTAGGTCTTTGATCCGTTTTAAGTTAATTTTTTGTGGGTGATATGAAGGGTCCAAATTCATTCCTTTGCGTGTAGTATCTGATTGTCCCAGTGACATTAATTGAAAAGATCGTTCTTTGCCCATCTGTTTTGGCATCCTTGTGGAAAAATCAACTGACTGTGAATGTGAGGGTGTTCTTCCTATCTCCACTCCATTTCATTGATCCATATGTCTATTCTTATGCCAGCACTACCTGTCTTGGTTATTGTAGCTTTGAGCTAAGTTCTGAAATCACACAGTGTGAGTCCTCTAATTTTATTCTTCCTTCTCAAGACTGTCTTGGCTCTTCTTTCTTTCTTTATTTTTAAAGATTTTGTTTATTTATTTGACAGAGAGATCACAAGTAGGCAGAGAGGCAGGAAGAGAGAGAGGGGGGAAGCAGGCTCCCTGCTGAGCAGAGATCCCGATGTGGGGCTCCATCTCAGGACCCTGAGATCATGACCCAAGCCGAAGGCAGAGGCTTAACCCACTGAGCCACCCAGGCACCCCTGTTTTGGCTCTTCTAGTTCCCTTGCAATTCTTTTTTTTTTCATTTTTTATTTTTTATTAACATATAATGTATTATTAGCTCCAGAGGTACAGGTCTGTGAATCCTCAGGCTTACACACTTCACAGCACTCACCGTAGCAACATACCCTCCCCAATGTCCATAACCCAACCACCCTCTCCCTACCTCACTCCTCCCAGCAACCCTCAGTATGTTTTGTGAGATTAAGAGTCTCTTATGGTTTGTCTCCCTCCCGATTCCATCTTGTTTCATTTTTTCCTTCCCTACCCCCCAAACCCCCTAGTTCCCTTGCAATCCTATATGAATTTTAGGATCCTCTTATCAATTTCTGCAAAGTCAGCTGGGAATCTGATAGTGATTTCATTGAGTCTGTAGATCAAGTTCAGGAGTATGGCTGTCTTAACAATATGTATTCCAAACCATTAACATCTTTATATTTCTGTAGATCTTCTTTAATTTCTTTCTACAATGTTTCATAGTTTTCAGAGTATAAAATTTCTTAGGTTATACTTATTTCTAAGTATTTTATTCTTTTGTGCTATTGTAAACAGAAGAGTTTTCTTAATTTCATTTTATTTTTTTAAAAGATTTTACTTATTTCTTTATTTTGAAAGAGAGAGAGAGAGAGAGAGTGTGTGTGTGTGTGTGTGTGTGTATGTGTGTGAGTAGGGGAGAGGCAGAGAGAGAGAGAGGATCTCAAGTAGACTTCCTGCTGAGCATAGAGCCTGAAGTGGGGCTCAGTGTTGCGACCCTGAGATCATGACCTAAGCCGAAATCAAAAGTGTGTCACTTAACAGACTGAGCCACCGAGATGCCCCCAGTAGGTTGCCTTTTAAAACAAACTACTTTTGATATAATAGCAGCATAATTGTTTCTTTTCTCTGCCATAACTTAAGGCACAGGCTTATTAGCTATTTTAGCATCAAATTTTTCTTTCTTTTTTCTTGTTTATAAACACCATACATTTATTTTACTTTAATTGTGGTAAAAAACACATAACAAAATTTACCATCTTAACCAGTTTTTTTTTTAAGGAGGCCACACACCCAGCATGGAGCCCAACATGGGGCTTGAACTCACAACATTGAGATCAAGACCTGAACGAAGATCAAGAGTCTAATGCTTAAACAACTGAGCAACCCAGGTGCTCCCCATCTTAACCACTTAAGTGTACAGTTCGGTAGTGTTAAGTGTATTCACATATTGTGCAACAAATTTCCAGAATGTTTTCATCTTGCAAAATTAAAAATTGAAGCTCTACACCTATTAACCAACTCCCTATTTCTCCCTCCCTATCCAGCTCCAGGAAACTGCCATTTTACTTTCTGTTTCTATGAATTTGACTTATCCAGAGAAGTATCTTGATAAGTACTAGACTTATCTAGGGTAGTCTACTCATATGAGTGGAATCATACAATATGTCTTTTTGTGACTAGCTTATTTCACTTAGCATAATGTCCTCAAGTTTCACACATGTTGTGGCATGTATCAGAATTTCCTGCCCCCCCCCTTTTTTTAAGATTTTATTTATTTATTTGACAGACAGAGATCACAAGTAGGCAGAGAGGCAGGCAGAGAGAGAGACGGGGAAGCAGGCTCCCTGCCGAGCAGAGAGCCTGATGCAGGGTTCGATCCCAGGACCCTAGGATCATGACCTGAGCTGAAGGCACAGGCTTTAACCCACGGAGCCACCCAGGCGCCCCAGAATTTTCTTCCTTTTTAAGACTGAATAATGTTTCATTATATACATGTCACATTTTGTTTTGTTTCCATCTCTTGGCTATAACAAATAATGTTGTATGAACATGGGTATGCAATTATCTCTTTGAAACAGAACCATGTTTAAATCTTAGCTGCATTCTGCTCTGTTAAATTGGCTTATTTTAACCATTAGGAAATCAATAACTCGACATACAAGACCACCCTATTTTTGCAGTATCTGTTCACATTGTATCATACAATTGTAATCATGAGGAATGCAACCTTAGTGTAGCTGAGTGATAGGGTTGGAAGGACCTGGCCTCATACCTGGGCAGGTTTGTCTGCAACAGACCACATCCCTGCCGCAAGGGAAGCTAGAAGAGTGAGCATCAACCATTTTTAGCTTCAGGTACATAAGATGAAACTTCTCTACACAAGGTGGTAAGGAGCCATTGCTGTGCAGGGAGACAGAAGAATAATTTAGCATCAATTTTCTTAAATAGTTTTGCCTGTCTTTTATAGGGTATCGATGAATTATAGTCACAGATTAAGCCTGATCTTGCCGATTTTGATGCAAAGAAGGTTTTGATATCTACTAAAAATATCCACAGTTAAGAAAAAATAAAAGCAGAAACACCTTTGATTTCTTATTATATTTAACAAAATAAATCTTTTAAAGTTTTTATTTAAATTCCAGTTAACATACAGTGTAATACTAGTTTCAGGTGTACAATATAGTAATTCAATACTTCCATACATCACCCAATGCTCATCACAATTGCCCTCCTTAATCCCTATCACCTATTTATCCCATTACCCTCACCCACCTTCCATCTGGGAGCCATCAACTTGTTCCCTATAGTTGAGTCTGTTTCTTGGTTATATTTAGTAAAATAAATTTTAGACAGAAATTTTACTTTCTTGCTCTACCTTTAACTGGAAAGGCACAGCACTATGGGATTATTTTGTGTGGTGCTGTGGTAGCAAAGATACATGGTTAAAAGTATGTATCTAACAGGTATGAACACACAAGATATATTCTAGACCTTATTAAAGAGAAATGATTACTACTGAGAATAACAGACTTAGTAGAAACTAATCAAAACATCCATTAAGATTTATTATGTTCTCTATAATTGAGACTGTTTCTTGGTTTGCCTTTTTCCCCCTTTGTTAATTTCTTTTGTTTCTTAAATTCCACACGAGTGAAATCATATGGTATTTGTCTTTCTCTGACTTATTTCACTTATTATAATACTCTCTAGATCCATTTATGTCATTGCAAATGGCAGGACTTCATTCTTTTTTATGGCTAATATTCCATTATATATCTATACAGAGTTATATATATATACACCACATCTTCCTTATTCATTCATCAGTCAATAGACCTTGGGCTATTTCCATAATCTGGCTTATTTCCCTTATAGGGAGTGCTGCTATAAACATCGGGGAGCATGTACCACTTTGAAACAGGATTTTTGTATTCTTTTTTTTAAGATTTTATTTATTTATTTGATAGAGCGAGAGACACAAGCAGGCAAAGCAGCAGAGGGAGGGGGAGAAGCAGGCTCCCCACTGAGCAGGGAGCCCAATGTGGGGCTTGATCCCAGGACCCTGGGATTATGACCTGAGCAGAAGGCAGTTGCCTAACCAACTGAGCCATCCAGGCGCCCCAAGGATTTTTGTATTCTTTAGGTAAATACTTAGTAGTGCAATTGCTGGATACCAGGCTAGTTCTATTTTGAACTTTCTGAGAAACTCCCATACTGTTTTCCAAAGTGGCTATATCAGTTTGCATTCCTACCAACAGTGCAAGAGGGTTTCCCTTTCTTCACATTCTTGCTGTCTTGTATTGTTGATTTTAGCCATTCTGACAGGTGTGACATAGTATCTCATTGTAGTTTTGATTTGTATTTCTCTGATGATGAATGATATTGAGCAACTTTTCATGTGTCTGTTAGCCATCTGTATGTCTTCTTTGGGAAAATGTCTATTCATATCTTCTGCCCATTTTTAAATTGAATTATTCACTTTTGGGGCGCTGAGTTTTGTAAGTTCTTTATATATTACGGATAACTCTTTACCAGATATGTCAGTTGCAAATATCTTCTTCCATTGCATAGATTGCTTTTTAGTTTTATTGATTATTTACTTTTCTGGGCAGATCCTAACAAGAAACAATCTTTTTGTTTTTAAAGATTTTATTTATTTATTTGAGAGAGACAGCAAGAGAGAGCATGAGCAAGGAGAGGGACAGAGAGAGGGGCAGAGGGAGGGATAGAGGGAGTGAGAGAAGCAGACTCCCTGCTGATTCGGGACACCTTGATTCCCAGGACCCTGGGATTGTGACCTGAGCAGAAGGCAGATGCTTAATGCACTGAGCCACCCAGGAGCCCCAAGGAACAGACTCTAAAGTATAGGGAACAAACTGATGGTTACCACAGGGGAAGTGGGTGGGGGGGATGGGTGAAACAGGTGCTGGCATTTGAGGAGTGCACTTGTGATAAGCACTGGGTGTTGTATGAAAGAGTTGAATCACTACATTGTACACCTGAAACTAATATTACACTGTATATTAAGTAACTGGAATTTGAATAAAAACCTTAAGAAAAAAAATTGTCATCCTTTTACATTTTTTGAAAAAATTCTGGCTTGCCAGAGGTGAATTTTGCTTTTTTTTCCTCATTTCTCATTCACTTATCTTTATTCACCAACAAAGCCTACTAAATGCCATGGTAATTATCTTTGGAGTTTCTGCATTTAATATACAGCATAGAAAAAGTATTCTCTATTACTCAGGTTATGTTTAGTGCTAATTTTAAATGCTTTTAAATATACAGTTGTGACATTTTTTAGTCTTCAATACTCACTGGTAAGATGATGTTTAAATGTCCTATCAATCAACCCTCACTTAGTTTTTTCATTACTAACACTTGGGAAAATAATAAATTAGTATCTCACCAAAAAAAGATTTAATATGTATCATACGAAAGAAAAAATATCAGATGCATATCTCAAGAGAGTGAAATATTCTTTGGAGAATCACAAAATTCACATATTTTCATGGAGGGTAGTAGTACCAATTTAATTTAATGCCATATTCAAAGGTCAAATTTTACTCAAACCTTCCTACCTTTACCCTTCCTTCCCACCTCCTTTCTTTTACTGTTCTGGGAGAGGAATATAGCTTAAAGGTTAAAAGCACAGATAGAGTCAGGGTGCCCGCTTTGCCACTTAATGAACTGTGTATCCTTGGGCAAGTCGGTTAAATTCTTTGTACTTCCATTTCCTCATAAGAGCCATGATAGTACCTACCATGCTACTGAGAACAAAATGAGTTAATACATGTATTGCACCCAGATCACTGCTTAGAGCACAATTAGTATTCAGCATTAGTTATCATCATGATCTTTAGAAACTGTTTCTTCTGAGGATCTTCAAAGACAGCAAGGGCTTCTAAAGAGTGAAATACTTGTGTTAACATTATCTTTGATCTTCAGTAACACGCAGATTTGTTCAATGTCAACAAGAAGTCAAATGACCAGAAAAATGTTTATTAGCAAAGTCTATAACAACTCTTGAGAGAAAAACGTAGGGAGCAGGGAGGAGAAAAAAGAATCACCTGCTTTTCATAAAGCTCTCACTTGCACAAATAGTCTTGGGTAAATTGCTATGACATGTTGGAAGAGCTCATGAGTGGGTATCAAGATTTGAATGTAGGAATCAAAAATGTGCTGGTGGGATATGATTACAGCTTCGCTGGTGCTTCATTGAAATGTTTAGTTCCCTAAAAATACTGCAGAGATCCTGAACTGAATCAAGTGACTCAGCAAATGCTATTAGAAGGCAATGAATTTACTGAATGCTTTTCAAATAAAGTATAATGTTTCTATGATTACAGAAACTCAAAGCTTATAACCAGCTAGTTGTTGTGTGTTTATAGAGCTCTTTAATAACCTAAGTATACAAAAAAATGGGCAGGTCAGACTAAGGAGAAGGAGGTAAGCTTATTAAGGATTAAGGATTTACCTCAGCTCCTGGCCTAGCCTTCATAAATATAAAAATGTCTCAGCTGATGTAACATGTATTTCTTTCCATGCCAAACTTGACATGGCTTTATCATGATGCTCCTCCTCTGTGGGGTCCAATCACAGGTGAGATAGTATGCTGAGGAGTTATTATCATGAACTGAAGTTAATCATGATTGTGGGGTATTGAGCTGAAGTCAGACTCAGTTCTCCTAATCCACATAAATAAAACCTACTTCACCCAATAACCTCCCCAAGCTTGTTTTGAGGCGTTTCGGACTCAGGGTGCTCTGGTTCTAGTCCTGTGCTCTTCCCCTGTCACACTGCTTGTGACTCAGCATGTGCTCGGGGACAGCTTCCTTCTGAATTCTTGAAAGAAAAAACTCTGATGACCAGAACATAAGCCACTTCGGAATTAGAAGTTCAGCAATTTCATCTGAGAAAGTTTAGGAACTGTATTTATTTTAGGCTAACCACACCCCTTCAGAGGTCATGTTTTTGGCGTGTGGTTTTCTCTCTGTGTTAGGAATGTAATCTGCAGTCATTGCATAACCGCCATACAATGCCAGTTCCATAGACCGTGGTATTTTAGCTAAAAATGGTATCTTGGGGAGGAGGGATATTTAAAGGCTATGATTTTACATAATTTATAACTTTTTTTCTATAAAAGATAATGGCATTACAAACCCAAAGAAGATCTTCCATTTTGCTTTTGCATAGAATTTATAGTTAAACTGAGACCTTTCCCTGAAAAGCTAAAATAGCAATTTAGAATGTTGCTGTAACAATTCAAGAAAGAAAAAGTGAAAAATGGACACTTAGAATTTACCAGCCATTTATTCAGTATAGGGCAGGACACAAGTCCTGAGGGCACATGCTGTCTAGCAGACTTAAAATCTAAATTCAATACAAACAAGGGTACACCTGGCACATAGTGGCACATAGAATACAGAGGCATCATAAAGGAAGATGAAAAACAATTTCACTATTAGTAAAAATTTAAATTGGTTTCTTCAATGGAGCATTCACCTCTGCTTCCAAAGGGATTAATGGCTAAACAAGATTGTCATTAAATACAGGCACTATGTTGTACAGCAGGTCTCTAGAACTCACTCATCTTGCACAAATGTAACTTGATATTCATTGAACCCCAATTTCTCTCTCCTCAAATCTCCTGACAACCACCATTCTATTACCTGATTCTATAAAGTAATTTGAGATACCTCATGTAAGTGGAATCATGTAGTATCTGTCCTTCTATGATTTATTTCACTTAGCATGTCTCCCAAGTCCATCCATGTTGGCACAAATGGTAAGATTTCTTCCCGCCCCCACCCCCATGACTAATAACACTTTATTTTTATTTTTTTAAAAGATTTTATTTATTTATTTGACAGAGATCACAAGCAGGCAGAGAGAGAGAGAGGGAAGCAGGCTCCCTGCTGAGCAGCGAGTCCGATGCAGGCCTGGATCCCCGGACCCTGAGATCATGACCTGAGCCAAAGGCAGAGGCTTTAACCCACTGAGCCACCCAGGCGCCCCGACTAATAACACTTTAAAAAAAAAAAATCCACTCGTCTGTCAGTGGACATTTGGGTTGCTTTGTCTTGGTTATTGTGAATAATGATGTATTAAACTACAATTTTGATGAGTGTAGATCTTGTGGTAAGCTCTTAACACATACACAAAAAAGGACGCAAGGAAACTTTGGAGATGATGGATCTGTTTATTGCTTTGATTGTGGTCATGGTATCACAGGTAAACATCTGTGTATATGTTCAAACCCATCAAATTGTGTGCATTAAAGATGTACAGTTATCATTTATACCTCAGTAAAGCTATAAAAAAAATTTAAAGCAAGCTTAAGATGATCTTGAAATAGTGTAATCAGAATTCTTTTGGGCCAACTTCTTGTAAGGAAAACTTTCCAGCAGCTACCTGTTATACAACTCATAATATGCAGGGAAAAGGTGGAAAGACAAAATGTCCTTGAAAGTTGTCCTTAACCCCCTGATGCCACCATTCTATAAAAACAGTGGTGTGGGATGATAAGCTAATATAGAAGTGTGAATCTCATGTATCTAAATTAAAAATAAACAGGGTATACAAAACTCCCTATTAAACTTATTACTTAAGTTTTGATTATAAAGGTTGGAGGGACTTACCAACAGCAGGACAAATAGCTTCCCTCTTCCGCAGTTAGTCATCTAGTAAATAGTAACATGGACTACATAAAGAAAAAATTTTTAAATGTTTAGTATAGTACCTTGGGCACCTGTGAAACTGCTTAAATCTCAATCTTCCTAAAAGTATAAATTAAGAACTAAAGTTTTCAAAGTCTTTCCCAATAGCGTGGTTTTAGAATTGTAGTACATTTAGTAGTTTGTAACAACTCTCTGATAGCGACTGTACCTAACCTTTGTGCTTAAGATCAATAAGCATATAACAAGTAATCTATTGATTATGGACAGCTTCGCTACTGCAACCAGTTGACATATTATTACCTACTGGGTATCTGGTAGCTTAATGCCTCTGTTTTGCAGGAAACATTGACCTGCAGTAAATAGAGAACTTTAGGCATTGCCTCAATCATACCTGTTAGCATTCATTGGGACTTAAACCACCTCCTTGATTTTCCAATAAAAGTTTTGGGAAACTTAACTTGAAATGTGACTTCTAGAGAGCTGCATAATTAGACTAACAGGAGAAATTTTGATTAGCCTAACTTGAAAAAGGAAAAAAAAACTATAGATTAAACTTTAATTTTGAGGCTATTTTTAAATGAAACTCATATTAATGACTTAATTGTTAAATGTTAAGCCTAGTGTTTCTTTGGTATCTGTAAACACTTGGCTGTACACATATATTTCTAAACTATCAGTGTTAGAATTTACTCAGATCGCTGCTAATAAATTCTACTAGGATGTTCTTGAGGAAGCTTTTCCTTGTATATAGTCAGCTGTCACTTTTTCTCTGAAAAGGCTGATCAAGAGATAAAAGTAGCAGACATGAAACTCACACCACAATACGACAAATGGAGTGTACCAGCTGCTACAAGCAGCTCACGGAGGCAGTGTATATTTTATAAATATCTTTTAATTGAAGTATTTGATTTCAAGGATATAATGCAGTTCCTCAAATATCACACTAGTCAACAGCTGAATTAACATTTAGAAGCACTAAGTTTTGTCATTTAAACACAAAACTTGTAATTGAGTCCTACCATGTCAACTTATATTTTCAAAGAATTATTGGGCCCCACTACCTAATAAAGATAACAGAAAAAGAAAGTCATGTTGTTTTCATTTAGTTCAAATTACAAAAGTATATCAAGGAAATTTAGTCCAAGAAATCCTTAAAAAGATAGTGTAATACGATCCTAAAACATCAGCTATGGTTTTGAAGACTACAGCAAACACACATCAATTATCAGAATCACTATAGCTTTCATTATTTAATTCCAAACTTAGGTCAGCATTTAAATAATTATAGAAAATTACTTCAGATGAATAATTTTACCAAAGTAGTAATTAATTATTGTCAAAAACTTTTAAAGCAAACTTTTGCTATTTCATATTTTAAAGATTTGTAGAACAAAGTCACTATATACATTAGCTATATAAGTTCTGATGAAGCAAAAATGATTAAATTATTACACTGAGGTAACAATAACATGGCCCTGAATCAATACCATCAGACATTCTTAAAAGCCTAAAATGTTAGGTCTGTTTTGTTTCAATTGCTATATAGTTATCTTTAATTAATTTATCTTTAAAGTTTATGAGTAACAAAACAAAAAAAATCACAAAATATTTGAATATTTTAAAATTATTAATAGAAGGGTACTAACAATTTTCTGTTGATCTGTTTTACTGTTACTTGTCTTAATAAGTTCAAAGGAAACAAAACTATACCTGGCTAGATCGCCAGTAACTTCACAAATAATATGGAGTTTGAAGTTTTATTGCTCTTCTTTAAAACAAACCTTTAAATAGATGTGAAAGCAAGCCAATGTAAAGTGTGACCTTAGAGTTGACAAAGACTAAGGAATTTTACCTAGTAGGTGGTATAAAAACACTAAGAAGCTATAGGAGAATTCAGTAAAAGTCATTAGTGCATCCATTTATAAGAAAATCCTCTTCCCTGGGGCTCCTGGGTGGTTCAGTCAGTTGAGTTGTTGGTCCCTTGGTTTTAGTTCAGGTCATGATCTCACAGAGACTGAGCTCTGGTGTTGGGCTCCAGCAGTCAGCCAGTAGTCTGCTTGAGATTCTCTCTCTCCCTCTCTCTCTGCCCCACCCCCATGCTGACTAGCGCGCATGTGCATGCGCACACGTGTGCACACACACACACACACACACACTCTCTCTCTAATAAATAAATCTTAAAAAAAAAAAAAGAAAATCCTCTTCCTTTTATTCCATATGAAGATATAATAATCTTTATGGTTGATTACAGCATAATCCTATTCTAGGATTGAATAGGTTGATTCTAGGTATAAGAGAATATTCACATTTTTTATACACCTGAATGTGTGTGTATATAATTACTTGTTTTACCTATCTCTGTTCCTCTTATTCACCATTAATTAATTTTTCTCCATTTCTAGCATTACATAACTTTCCTTCAGGACAGAATGCAATGGTTACTTTTTAGTTAAGAATACAGAATCTGGGTCACCGGGTGGCTCAGTCGGTTAAGCATCTACCTTTGGCTGGGACATGATCCTGGGGTCCTGGGATAGAGCTGAGTCAGGCTCTCTGCTCCGCAGGAAGTCTGCTTGTCCCTCTCCCTCCGCTCTCCCCATCACTTGTTCTCTATCTCTTCCTCAAATAAAATCTTAAAAAAAAAAAAAAGAATCTAAGGAAATTTATTTAGGCAGAAGAGAAAATTATTCAGTTAGAAGCACTTCATTAGATAGAGTTTCTGGTGCTCACTTCAGCAGCACATATACTAGATAGACTTTCTGTAGAAAATATACTGACAGGTTATTAGGAACTGATTTATTCAGATAGGGCTGAACCCTAAAAATCAAATCTTAGTTTTATACTGACTTGATATCCAGAGTATTGCTTAACATTATCAGTTTCAGAAATAAAGGCTGACCTAATTAGAAAATTAGGTTTGATCGCTAGAATACACCAGAACATAAGTTGAAATTTTGTTCCTAATTACTTAAGATCATTTAAACACACCTACGTGTTTCTTTTTCAAAATAGAAAAATTGTTTTTCCTCATAAACCCTCTTGCTAGCATTTTTTAAAAATTAGGTAATAAGTAGCAATTGCCAAAGAAAACAGAATCTTATAGTAAAAATGCTTCAAAAGTAATTCTCACATTTTTTTTTGCTACTTCCAATTTCACCACAGAAATTAATAACTGCTCAGAATACATAGCTTTAATAGGCAAAAAGTTTTTCAGTCACCTTCAAGCTTTTCCAGTATATGGAAAGTAGGAAACAATATACCCAATATCAGTATTAGAGTTTGAATCCATTTACATTAAGAATATACATATACCTGGAAGAAAATCTGGAAGGAGACACATTGGCTCTTCCAGGTAGATAAGATAATGGATAATTTTCTTTTTATTATTCTAGTTTCAAAAATAAATATAAACTACTTTTGTAATTTAAAAAAGAAACTTACAGGGGGGAAAAATCCCACTGTACCTCATATGATTCTCAATTATTTTAAGATAAAAGAAGAGGAGAAACACAAGACATCAAAGAGATGCTCTAAATTTCAAGCAAATGTATGTGTTTTACACATTACATGAAAATACCTTCACTTTGTACTTTATAGATGGTCCTCTTTTACATGGATGTTGTGTGAAATGTAGAAACTATACAATAGAAAAACAAACGTAACAACCTTTAAGAATCAAACAGGTTTTATCTGTTGTAGCATGAACATTTACAAACCAACTTCCTAAAACAAAAAAGTGAGGTAAGAAAACTGGGTATTTTTATTCTAAAATTACACATTTTAGCTGCTATCACAAACAGCTTTGGATTATTCAATTACTTCCTTGATGTATGCCCAAAGATGTCACATCCTTGCATTAATTTAATGCAATTAAATTAATGCAATTAAGAATCAATGCCTACTGCCTGCCAGGCTTTGTGCTTGGTACTGGAGATGTGACAGAGAATATAGTCTCTGGCCCCATGAAGTTACCAATCTAGTTGGAAAGACCGATGAACAATTAGAAAACACATATATCGGTCATGTTAGGAGAACAGGGTTAAGATAAGAGTGTGCAGCAAATACCTCTTAACAGTTTTAAGACGTGTTTAAACTGTGTTTAAGCTGAGACCTGAACATTAAGAAAATGATAAATGAGAACTCGGGAAGAATGTTCAGGCAAACAAAACCATTTGCAAAGAATGTTTTCAGCATTTGCAGTTTTCCCAGAAATTGAAACGAGTTCATTCTAGCTGAAGTACTGGAAGAAGGGAAGAAGTGCAGTCAACACACAGTATGATTGTAAATCATACTGTTCACTCTAAGAGGCTTTAAGAGAAAATTTGTGCTTTATAGACCATTCTGGGGCAGCATGTGTGAAGGATAGCATATAGAGATGCAGGACCAGTGCGAGACCAGCCTGGGGGCTGCTGAAATTAATGCAGACTAAGATAATGGCAGGAGAGGTGGAGAGATACAGAAAGATGAGAGAAATTGAGGAAGTCGCACCAAGGATTTGATGATTCAAAGGATGATGATTCAAAGTTCTGCAACTTGATAATTGCTGATATTAGGGCTATTCAGTGAGAATGGAAGCCCAGGACCTAAGCAGAATACCTTCTGTCCCTGGGGCGATGGGGTGGGGGTAGGAGTCAGGGGTGAGTAGTGTTGATGGAGGGGAGTGGAGGTGGATAATGAAGTCAATTCTGGATATACCAAATTTAGTATGTCTACAAGATGTCCCGTTGGATGTTCCTGTAGGCAATTGCATGTATAATTTATGAGCTAAGAGATTTAGGGCAAGATCTCTATTTCAGAATGATAAACGTACAGTTCAGTGTTTTCACAACCTTTAAAAAAAATCCACATCCATTTGATCCGCCAAAAAGTGGCCTCCTGTCCATCCCCAAAATGAGAACAATTAATGTATAGTAAAGAAAGTCACAGGAATAAACGTTTTTCAGGGAACTGGTAGTGAGAAGAGACCTTAAAATAAAACCTTGAACACCAACATCTAAGGGACAGGCAGAGAAGCCTTCAAAAGAAGAGACTGAAAAGTGAGTTGGGTATCCCCTTTACTGATTTCCAATCTATTCGTAGTAGAGGAAATGGAATCTGGATGGGTAAAGGGAAAGACAGGGCTTTTCTAAAGCTTTCTGAAGCTTTAAAATCTGCCTAAAAGTATCAATCTTCATTTTTCCTGCTGTTGTTGAGGCTAAACTACAGTTTTACAGAAAGGAACTGGTGAGTGGACTGCAGGGCAAGTGAGGGGTGAATTAGGCCCTCATTCACCTATTTAACTAAATTTATACAAAGGGCAAATGAAGTTTTTTTTTCCTCTTTCTTTTTAAATCGAAGTAGAAAAGTAAACGAATGCTAAAAACTTTCCTCCTGACTTCAGGAAGGTGACATCTAATTCTAATCCGCTCCATGTTGCAGGTTTGGTTGATAAATGCAACATTGCTCATTCTAGAAGCAAGTAATTCTGGCAATTCACTGTATTCCAGAACTACCACAACTTTTTCTTACCCTAGAAAATACTTAGATCAACTCTTCTTGGCTATGGTATAAATTCATAGTGTCACAACAGTCTTGGCCAGGTCCAAGACATTGTAAAAAAAAATAATAATAAAAAAATAAAAAAAAATCCTGGTTTAAATCCAAATGAAAATACAGAATACTAAAAAGGATAAGAATCAATAGTAGTTCAAATACTTAGATCACCAACAAAATGGACAAATATATGAGGGTATATTTTTACAACAGAATATCATATCATCCTGGAAGCAAATGAACTAGAGCCATGTGTATTGACAGACATGAATCTTAAAAATATAATATAATATAGTATATTAAGCAAAACCCAGCAAATTACAGAGGATGTGTAGTGGGACCCTATTTACATGAAAATTGTAAAATGCATAGGGGGATGACAGGGGTGTATTTAGAAGAGCAAGTCACCTTGGAGGAAGGAAATAATGGGACAGGGGAAGGTACACATGGGGTTTCAATTGTATCTGTGGTACTTTATTTAAGGTGGGTGATATTTGTTATATTATAAACAATACTTTAAAATTTTTGACCTATGTTATACTTTTTTTGAGGTATACCTTGTGTAATAATGGGTGTATATGTGAAAAAAAATCAATACTAGTTCAAGTGTATTTGGGGGCTGAATCCTCATCTAGAATCCTGACATCTCTTATTTGAAAACTTTGTAGCTCAGATAATATTAATTCTGTTTATTAAAGCAATAACATATAACAAGCTTTGTTATGAAAAATACAGGTAGCTCTAGGGCTGTCCTTTCACAGAACTGGTACACAGTCACTGTCTTTTTGTGTTTTATTATAGTCTATAAGAGAAAATACTGTGGGGGGTGTGTGTGTGTTTGTGTATGTATATATACATATGTACATGTATATGTATATATACATATGGGTGTATATATACATATATACACACACAGTGTTTTATATGTACTTTTTATTGACGCTTGATTTTAGCAGATGCTGTTAAGTCAATGATCTGACCCATAGAACATTACACTGACTACAATATTTTAAATGTTATTTTAAGTACAGAACTGGAAAATATACTTGTTATACTAGGTATATAATATGCAGTATTCTTATTGTTATACTTGATGCTGTTACTGAATTAATCAAGCTATCTTACAAATTAGAAGCATATAGTGTTTAGGGATGAATATTTTATTCTATATTCTTGTTACAGAATAAAAAAGGAACAGGAATAGTTGGGAAAGTTTTATGACAATTTTCATAGTTAGAGTTAGAAATTAAGGGAGAATGAATAGGAGTGAATAAATACCTACCAACAATGTCCAGCAATATTATTTCCATTTGAAGTAAATCCAGAAAATAAAAGTCCATATTGAAAGATAAGTAGTGCTTCCAAATGGATCACTCCATTTAAGTCAGTTGCTTGTGATTCTTTTTTTTTTTTTTCTTTAAATCAACAAAGGTAACTGACATTACCATCTTGCTCTTAAGAAGAAAGATAACTGGGAATGATTGCTAAAATACTAACTTAATTTTTGCTTTTTCAAGTTCCTTGATTAATTTAAGTAATTTAAGTAACTATCTAAATGTTATTCCTATTATCAGCATTTAATAGCTAATAACCATTTCTCAAATCATCCTCTAATGTTAATTATATCCACAACTTGCCAAATACAGAAATGTTCTAAGTTGGCCTATTTCAAAGGCCACAAATGTAGCTCTGAATCTAAATGACCATTTTTAAGATTAGGACATAACATGTATCAAGAATGTTCAAGGTCATTTAGATTTAATTCCTCAGTAGTCCTTAGAGTTTAGTCCTGATATTAATGATTCCCCAAAGTGGATACAGGATTTAGATCCAAATCCTCACATCTCAGGATTCAAGTAAATAATGTGTCAATTACTTTTGAAATTACTGCCAAAAGATTAATTTTAAAAACCATCTGATAATGCTTGCTTCCTTTTAACCTTTATTCTGATCATGACCAATTACAAAATCCATTCGCTTTATCTCTAGCAGAAGCAAATTACTTGATTACTTGATTCTAACCCTCCATTACCTCAATAAACTTCACGTCCCTAGACCTGCAAAGTTAGCAAAGTCAAGTACAGAATACCTAAGACGGTAGAAGAGGTAAAAAGGCATAGAGATGTTGGGTAGTCCCTCAGTTCTGGATACTGCTTAGCAGCGTGATATCAAATGAGCAATGACAGACAGCAACTATTCTAATCTAGGTCAGTACAAGAGCCAAAATACTTTGTAAACTCTTTCTTTGGCTCTTTCTGGAGATCAAATCAACACTGTTCTGATTAAACAGCATGCGAGGAGCTTAAGAGCAACCGAAGTGTTCAACAATATTTACTTATCTAACATCTTTTATCAAAAATTTGTACTAAAAATAATACTAATCATAACTCATAACTGAGAAAAGTAGGTACTAACGTAAACTGCAAAGGCCAAGAACAGAAATTAGGAGTTGTGTGATACTGAATAGTATGTGTGAACTAAAGACTCTGCTGCCTTGTATAGCACCAAGCATGCTTTCCTTTAATAAACCCAAACTTAGGCACAAGAACTCAGTGTTAACAGGATTTCACCTTTTCTTACTATGTTTTATTTGTATTTGTACCTAATTTTTACTGAACCTTAATTTATTGAAATTTAATTTTTTTAAAGATACCATTTAGAAAATGGTCTTACCCAGAGAAAATTATAGTGACATATATTTTAGATATTACATTATGTTTAATTTAAATATTAGATTAAAAGTCTATAGTATCACATATACCAATTATTTAAGCTTTCCATTTGAGATGAAAGGCTTATGCTAAGCTATACTCATCACCTTCCCTGTGACTAAGAGCTGAATTGCGAGATATATACCTACAAGTGGCAATCTGTAGCTATGAAGAGTTCTGTGTACGTGGGTAAAGTTAATGGACCTATAAAAGGATTGAACTCCCATCCTTAGCCGCATTAGCACCATGCTCCAACTGAGTTAACTGGTTCAAAGTGTTAGATAAGACAGTGATAACTAAAGAAATAGGAACAAAGAAAGGTTCTATTTTATCATCTTAAGGTTTCACAGAGATGACGCAGGTTTACTATTCAAATTCCCACCTCCTGAAAAACAACTTCTTAAATAACTCTCAAATCACAGAAATGCAGTAATCTTAAATTATTCTAAAGACTTAAGAAAAGAGCCAATTATTAAAATTGATGTTCGCTGTGAGGAATACATAGCTATATAAAATACAGCTACACAAAAAATAGAACTCAATGAAAGATAACATTTTTAAAGCAAAAAAGTTGCTTGGGATTCACATCAGTAGTGGCTAACTGGATAAATGCTAAAGATTTACATTCAAGTGCTTGTAGGATTACTGGAGACAAATTCAATTACTAAAAATCTTTACTCAGATACCTCTCAGGGTTATAAAGATGAGATGATGCACAAACCATCAACAGTGGTATTTTGAATCCCTATCATTTTCAAGATAAGATATGCAGCTGTTAAGACATTCCAGAAGTGGGTTCATTGACACTAAAAATGGTATTAAAAAAAAAGACCTCAGACAGTCTGCTGGCATTTCATATCAACCATTGGAGGAGGTAGTAATGTAAAGTGTTGGAATTTAGAACACAAGGTCAGCATTAACTGTAAACAGTTCTAAAGCATTGTATGTAATTCCTTAAAATATAAGTAGTGAAAAAGAATTAGAACTGATATAAAAGCAGAATTTAAAAAAGCAAAAAATAGAAATATTTAGTGAATTTACTCAAATGAAGAAAGCTTAAATGATACAGAACTGAAAATATTAGGATTCTATATACAATAAAAAGTGAATATAAATTAGCCAACTCCATGGACATTTCTAGTTAAGCATTCATAGAAATACATATTCACCTTTTTCTTTTATATAGTAATAACACATACACATGACACAATGATTCTGGCAAAAAGAAAAATCAGAGATACTAAAAATATTCTCAAGTTTTAAAAATGGTATGGAATAGTTTTAACAACATTTTACATGAGTGGAAACCCCTGATTTAATTCCATGATCTTATCGTGCCAGAAGCATGGTTGGTTTTAATTTTTTTAAACAGATATTGGTATCATATGCATTGGCTTATTAATAATTAAGGCATTTTGTATACACAGTATCTCAGTGTGGACAAATTTTTAGTATTGATTATTTGCTATGACATTTTAAACTTGCAAAGTCTTTTCAAAATAAGAAAATAGCTGCACACGTTTAAGTGTTTTCTTATAAAACACAGTCTTCACAAAAGTCACGATGATTGGTTTTTGTGATTCCTAGTAGTAAGTCCTGTCTTCTTTCTGACATAGTATAAATTATATTCTTATGCAGGACTGCATTAAGACCCAGTAGTTCTTAAACAATGTTACCAAATAACCATATAAATCCCAAATGCAGCAAAGGCGAACAATCTTCATAGTGCATTTTCACCTCTTTGAAGTTGAAGCTGCTCCTTTTGGATATTTTTCCACTTCAATGTGAAGTAGATTGCTAGGGTTTCATTAGTGGTTTTGTATGTGGCTTTTTAAAGTAAAAAAAAAAAAAAAAAAGATTTTGATCTCTTCCACAGTTCACAGTTCTCAAGTGAGACTTTCTTTCTTTCTTTTTTTTTTGGAAATCTAGTCTGGGGATGTTTTGAATAATCAAATGCTCTTTAGTAGATGAAGTCTCTCAATGCAACTGTAATAAATAAGCATCTACATCCTTAGAAAACAAAACAAAAAACATTTCATTAGCTGGTACAGTAAATACACACATGCACACTCCATGTTCTTCTCCCTTATCACTTAATTTGCTTTAGCTTCCTTGTGATCTTCTGAGAGTAAAAAATGTGTCGTACTAAACTTTTTTAGCTGCGTTTAGCACGGTGTCTAGCAGATGGCACATGCTCAATAAATGTTTGTTAGGTGCTGAGTGAATGTTCTGGTTCCTGTGATCAAACAACTCTGCCTTTATAGCTAAGCAAAATCATTAAATCATTCCCAGCAATTCCTTTAGTGCTATATACACTCTAGCCCAGCCTGAGGACGGCCTTTCTGATTTCTACCCTGGAAAAATTGCAATTGAGGGCTTAACACTGTAAAAGAGGTTTAATCACAATTTAAGAAACTTCACAGAACTTTTAAAATCACTCAATACTGTCTTCAATAATAAATATGGTATCTAGAGTCATAATCAAAATAAAGTTTCTCTCTTTATAAAATATTGTAATTGAAAGCAGATTTCTAAGGAGACAATATATTTTCAGTACTACTAACAAGAATGCATGGTACCTCCAGAACAGGTGATATATAATACATACTCTATATTCATTTTCTATCAACTTTTACTTCATTTCCCCCTCATTATTGAAAGAACTAAAACGACAATAAAAAACTGGGAAATTGATATTTGTTTATAAGATTTTAATCATTAAGAATTCTACAGAGTAAAATTATGTAAGTGGTCACATACTTGTTTGAGACATCATTTTTGCTTCTTTTCTTGAAGGTATCCAAGGAGAATTTCACAATTAAGTCCACAATACAATACCTCTTACTTAGAATACTGTATATTTTAAACTAAAGAATGCTTGTATATTTCTGAATAATGACCATTTCTGATAGCAGTATGCCCAGTAAAAGGGTGCAAATATTTTTTAATAGTGATTTTTTTCCCTCTGCAATTATATTTAAACTACCAATGTTTTCTGGAGTTTAAATATTAAAATCCAAATGAGCAATATATCTTTTCCTTTAAGAGCTAAGAAAATAAATAAAGAACAATGTCAAATTCATACTGTGATCTGAACATTTACTGTTCCAAAAGCATGACATTAGCAAAAGCCAAGTGAAAAATAATATCCTGAAAGCATTTGTTACACTCCTCACCCCTTGCTTTCTGAGTGTCACTCTTTCTGGATGCCTTCTTAACCTTTTCTCTAGCTGGAGCTAGTTCATTAAACTCCCTCTCGCAATTCACTTCCACAGGTGCACCTGAAACACATTCAAGGGCTAATTCCTGTGTTCCTTGCCAAAATCAGATTCATATCCAGAGGACCTTACACATTTGTAAATACGAAACTGATTTTAGGTTTTATTAGAATAGTACTGTATTGGACATTTGAAAGACTTCATATATAAATGCGTAATACTAATATATTATTTCTAATATTCAATTAAGCTTAAATAGATATTTTAAGCATTACTTTTTAAGTTAACTTTTTTTACCTTGGCTATATTACCAGTATATCCTGGAACCAAAGTAAGATGGTTTTCTTGTTCCCATAATCCACTTAATTGTTGTTTTAAAATCTGAATATTTCTATGAGAAAAGAAAAAAGAATGCAAATATAAGAACATGGACTTTGTAAATAGCACTTAATGAATACAGTTTTAAATTTTCAAGTATTTATCAGGAGAAATTGTACCATTTGAAATGAAGCAACTCTTTAAAATACTACTTGTCAATCTCGGAAATTAAAGATTACTTATTTGTTAAAGTAGGAAAGAAAACTAGACATTTGGAGCAGCATTTGGACAACCTGGTCTTGGGTATGAAGTGGGAAATTTTTGAGAGCCTAGAGAGAAAATTTTTAAGACTGCTGGGAGATATTTTTTTGCAGCTTCATGATAATCTGATTCATCTGGTAGAATACCCACATATTTTTACATGAAGGCAATATTCAAATTATGATGATTATAGTATAATTTTTAGAATTATGATCATCCACATTGGATTCTCAGGTTAATGTTTACGTAGTCAAAAGACCTATAGGATACAGGATGCTTCCATCCCTGTGCCTCAATACTTAACCCACCAAAAGCCATCTCTTTTTTTCTCCCTTACTCATTGTAACAGGTATGAGGGTTAAACCACAGTTGTGCTATTTTCTCCTAAAACGAAGTATAAGATTCTGCCAGAGAAAGAGATAAAGGAGGTTATTGGACTCTGGAATTAAATTTCCATATGTAATTTTCACATGTGAACACTATTTCAATTTAATATTTCTCTGAAAAGAAAATAAACTTTTATTTAATGATGATCATGGAACAGAATTATAACCTGGCTTAATCAAACCACTTTCCTGAAAAAAATATTTTATTAGACTAAGTTTATTTTTAAAGATATACTCACCCATCATTTATAATTTCTGTTTTGGATGACAGTTCAGACCACCACCTTTTTATGACTGCTTGAAGCCAGTTTAAACCAACTATTATATATCTGAAATGACATTTTGTTATTCAAGTGTTTTCACCCAAAAGCCTTTACAAAAAAGACACACTCTTCCCCCACCTCAAAAAGCACATATTCACACTGATTTTTCCCAATTTGGTACTTTAAAAAGCTGTAGTTTATTTAAGTTGTTTATAGATGCTTTTTTTTTTTTTAATTTTTTTTTTTAAAGATTTTATTTATTTATTTGAGAGAGAGACAGTGAGAGAGAGCATGAGCAAGGAGAAGGTCAGAGAGAGAAGCAGACTCCCTGCGGAGCCGGGAGCCCGATGCGGGACTCGATCCCGGGACTCCAGGATCATGACCTGAGCCGAAGGCAGTCGTCCAACCAACTGAGCCACCCAGGCGTCCCTATAGATGCTTTTGTAATTACTCTTCAATCAGTTCATATTCTTTTCCTAATTGGGCTATATGCTCCTTGGAAACAGAAACCATGCATGTCTCGTGACAGGCACTCAAAAGCAACAAAATCAAGGATGTTGAAAGAGAAAAATGAATTGAGAGCCACATTAGCACTTACTCTTCAAACTTGCTTTTAAGTAGGGACTTTACTAGAGGCAACAAATCCACACAGCAGCCAAGTGAGATGTATTGTTTTTCTTCCTGTAAACTAAAATAAAAACTAAGTTGTAAAAATAAGTACAAGTCATTTGTCCTTCTTTAAACTTACTTTTTTTCTGAAAAATATTTTTACCTATTGGTGAGCACAGGAAGGCAATCCACAACAACTCCAAGGTCTTCTATCCTGTGGGTATAAAACTGCTTAGAGTGCTGATTTCCTTATTTATAACCTTCACACTGCTTTTGAGAAATTTACTCATTCAGCAAATAATCTGAGTCTCTACGATGAGCCAGGTGCTGGGGATGCAGCAGTAAACAAAGAGACAGTACTTGTATTTCAGAGTGTATGTGGGGATCTGGTGTGGAAGAAGGCAGAGACAGATAACAAGTAAAATATACAGAGCAAGTTGACGGTAGTAAGTGGTATGGAAAAAAATAAAACAGGAGAGACAGGGAGTGAAGAAATATGTATTTTTAAACAAGGTGGTCAGGGAAGGCCTTATTAAGATAATATTAGAGAACTGGGATGCCTGGTTGGCTCAGAAGGTTAAGCATTCGACTCTGGATTTTGGCTCAGGTCATGATTTCAGGAACATGAGATCTAGCCACGTGTGGGGCTCTGAGCAAAGAGAGTGCTCAAAGACTCTTTCCCTCCCCCTCTGCCTGCTTGCCACCCTCACTCCCCACGCTCCCCACCTGCCCTCTCATTCAAGAGATGATGTTTGAGAAGAGACTTGAATATACTGAGGAAAGCCATGCTTAAAATTTTGACTCAAAGGGGATTTTTAAAAGGTTACTTCTCCCAAACTGGTATCTCTTAGTTTTACATGTAAGGATCCTAGAGAAGGTAATAGCTTTGTTCAATATGATGAAACAGATGGTTTTCTGTATTTTGGCTACTCTTAGACTGGTGATAAATGTAATTTAAACTATATTGTTGCAAAAAAAAAAAACCAACCCAAAAAACAACCAACTGTATTGTTGCTATTGAAGCTAAATGAAGGAAGTTTAGAATTTTAGCCGGCATAACACAAAAAAGAAGAGGCACTTCAAGATAAAACATGGAAATTACTTAACTGAACAAAAGCATAAAAGGTCACACTTACCTCACCAAATAAGCTACAAGTTCACTTATACTTCTCTTTCTCCAGAATGTTAAAGCTACATTCAATCTCAAATTCCTGCTGAATAAAACCTGTGCCATTGTTTCATGGTCCTGAGAAACCTGAAAGGCAGTAATCTACTTTGTTAAAAAACATACTGAAACATGACATGAAACCATTTTTTTCCAATTAAATTATTCTGGTAGACATGTTTTAAAATTATGCATAGGTGACTCCTTTTACTGACCCCAAAAAAGGAATGTTGCAGTTGAACACAGTAAACAAATGATCTGAATAAATTTAGGACATGTTTATTTATTTATTTTAAAAAATATTTTATTTATTTATTTGACAGAGAGAAATAGCAAGAGCAGGAACACAAACAGGAGGAGTGAGAGAGGGAGAAACAGGCTTCCCGATGAGCAGGGAGCCTCATGTAGGGCTCAATCCCACAACCCTGGGATCATGACCTGAGCCACCCAGCCACCCAGGACTTGTTTATTTTGTTTGTTTGTTTAAAGATTATCTGACAGGGAGAGAGAGACAACAAGAGCAGGAACACAAGCAGGGGGAGTGGGAGAGAGAGAAGCAGGCTTCCCACCAAGCAGAGAGCCCAATGCGGGACTATAGCTATCCCAAGACCTTGGGATCATGACCTGAGCAGAAGGCAGACCCTTAACCAACGAGCCACCCAGGTCCCCAGCACTTGTTTATTTTTTTATCAGTACTTTTTATCTGTTACCATTTTCTTTTAAAATCTCAATTTATAAAATAAATTATTTGTAACTCACCTACAAACCTAGGATTTAATTTATTTTGAGGATTAAAGGCAAAGGTAAATATATACTGAATAACATGGGAAGGGAACCACAAAAATTCAGTTCTATGACCAGTATTTAAATTCGTTCAGTCATTTTTTAATATAATAAGGTAATATGTTCCTATTGTAAAAAGCTCAAATAGCACAGAACTGTATCAAAGAAAAAGTGAATAATCTCTATCTGCCCAGATAAAATCTAGTAATACTTCTCAGAAGTAATCAAAGTTAACAGACTGGTATGCATCTTTCCAAATCATTTCTAGACAGACAAATTATAGATACAAAATTAAAATATTATTATAGCTGTGTTTTTTAAAACCTGATTTTTCACTTATATATTATAAAGATTTTAATGTCAAAGCATAGATCAACCTCATAATTAAAAAATAATTATATAGTCTCCAGTTGTTATATACTAAAATTTATTTAGATTGATTTTGGTTTTTCCCTATTAAAACTATGCATCAGTGAACATCCTTTTGTATGTAAATATGTACACTTATACATACACTTTGGTAAGATTAATTTTAGGACCACAACAACTAGATCCATTTTTTTAAATAACAGACTAAGGTATAATTCACATACCATAAAACTTAACCACTTAAAATGTATAATTTGGTAGTTTTTAGTGTATCTGTGGATTGTACAACCATCACCACAATCAATTTTAAAATCAACATTTTCATCACCCCTAAAAGAAACCCTGAACTCCATTCTCCCTTCTTTCCAGCCCCTGGCAACCATCAATCTACTTTTTGTCTCTATGACTTTACCTAGTCTGGACAGTTCATATAAACTGAATTATCCAATATGTGGCTTTTTTGATGTGGCTTCTTTCACAAAGCATAATATTTTCAAGGTTTATACATAGTGTAGCATATACTGGTATTGTACTTCTTTATAATGGCCAAATAATATTCCACTGTATGAATATATGACATTTTATTTATCCATACATCAGGTGAAGGACATTTGGAATGTTTCCACTTTGGGCTATTATGAATGTTATAAACATCTGTTTATAAAATGTTTGTGTGGGCATATGTTTTCACTTCTCTTGGGTATATATATATACATAGGCATAGAACTGTTGGGTCAAAAGGTTATGAGTACTTGAATTTCGACAAGATAATGTTACCACTTTTAGATTTAGGTTTTTACAGCAGAAATTAGTGAGTCAGTAAAAAAGGTATGAAATAACAAAAGATAGGGAGCTCCTGGGTGGCACAGTTGCTTAAGCAACCAACTCTTGGTTTTGGTTCAGGTTATGATATCTGGATTGTGAGATCAAGCCCTGTGTTGGGCTACACAGCGCAGAGTCTGCTTAAGCCTCTCTCTTCCTCTGTTCTTCCCCACTGCATGAACAAGAGCACTCTCTCTCAAAATACATAAATCTTAAAAAAAAAAAAAAAAAAGATCAATAAACTTATTGTCTTGTTAGGGAAGGTTTGTGCAAGTAATCAAAATGAGAGCAAGTAAAAGGGGGACCTTGAAAAAAAATGACTCACCATGGCACGAATTCAAATGTACAACTGAAGCTTTTTTTTGTTTGTTTTAAAGGTATTTGCACTCAGGGGCGCCTGGGTGGCTCAGTGGGTTAAAGCCTCTGCCTTCGGCTCAGGTCATGATCTCAGGGTCCTGGAATCGAGCCCCACATCGGGCTCTCTGCTCGGCAGGGAGCCTGCTTCCTCCTCTCTCTCTGCCTGCCTCTCTGCCTACTTGTGATCTCTGTCAAATAAATAAATAAAATCTTTAAAGGTATTTGCACTCAGAATGTTTGTTCCCTCAATTCAACTGACAAACCAACTTAGGTCCCAATCTAGGCCAGATTTCTGGGTTATATAATTGTATGTTCTTTTTCTTCAGGGTATGTAGTTTCTTTGATTATTTGACTAGTGTTGGGCCTCGTCACTTCTCTAACTACATTAAAGTAGGAGCAGTGCCTGTTTTTCATCTACCAATGTAATTCCTCAGAGCCTGCAGAATGCATTACAGAGTTGGGAGCCCTCAAAAAGTATTTATGAATGAATTAGCACGACAGTGATTCTCTTTAACACTAAGTCTGGTTACCATCCTATTCTCTAGGGTCCATGTTAATTCACTATTAAATCAAATAGTCCCTGATTCCTTTTTTTTTTAAAGGATTTTATTTATTTACTTTAGAGAGAGAGAGCAAGCATACACATACGCATAGGGAAGGGAAGAAGCGGAGGGAGAGGAAACGGGAAGAGAAGAAGGGGAGGGAGAGGAAACGGGAAGAGAATCCCAAGCTGACTCCACCCTGAACCTGGAGCCCTACCCATGACTCAATCTTATGACCCTGAGATCATGACCTGAGTGGAAACAAAAAGTCAGACACTTAAGTGACTGAGCCACCCAGTGCCCCCCTACTTCCTTTCTTCTCACAGATTCTATATGCACTTCCTTCACTTCACCTGGAATTACTTTCTATTACTCCAGGATCTTATTTTTACAAGTAAGAACATACTCACTGGCAAATACAATTTTTTTTGCATCATTTTATCATGGTTTTACTTAGTAACATTTAAATTTCCATCTTTCTTTCATCTTACTCATAATTATTATTCTAAACGTGATGCTCATTTTCATTCACCTATGCACTATGACCATTTTAATTAAAACCAATTTTGGGGTGGGGGGGTGCCTGGGTGGCTCAGTTGTTAAGCATCTGCCTTCAGCTCAGGTCATGATCCCAGGGTCCTGGGATCAAGTGCCACATGAGGCTCCCTGCTTGGCGGGAAGCCTGCTTCTCCTTCTCCCACTCCCCCTGCTTGAGTTCCCTCTCTCACTGTGTCTCTTTCTGGCAAATAAATAAATAAAATCTTTAAAAAAAAAAATTTTTTTTCTGGGGTGCCTGGGTGGCTCAAGTTGATTAAGCTTAGACTCTTGGTTTCTGCTCTAGTCATGATCTCAGTTCATGACATGGAGTCCTGTGTGGGGCTCGGCACTCAGCCAGGAATCCACCTGAAATTCTCTCTTCCTCTTCCTTCACCCCTCCCTCATTTGTACATGTGCACTCTCTTAATAAATAAATCTTAAAAAAAATATTTTTCTGTTTATATGCCATAGAAAATGTTTTTCAAGCTGTCATGCCAGATAGAAACAATACTAGGTTTAACAAATCATAGTAAAAGAAATTAACATTATGTATCCATCAAAAAATTGTAGAAGGATTATTTAATTACATGGAAAAAAATCCAAATTTATTAAACATAAAAATCAAGTAATCAAGCAACATGTACAATATGAAGAGAAAAGATATGTCAAAAATTTAATACTGTTATTTCCAAATGTTGAGATTATGAATAATTTTTTCCTTTGGGTTCATTTTCTACAACATATATAATAAATATGTAATAATAATTATTATAAACTCATGTTCCTAAACTAGTCCTTCAAATGATCTTTTAAAAAAAATTTTGAGGCGTTATATCATAAAACTCTCCAACTGAAAGTATGTAATACAATTTCTAATAAATTTACAGAATTATACAACCATCATTACAAACCAGTTTTAGAATATTTCTTTCAAACCTGCCCCCCCCCCCCCCCAAATTCCCTTGAGCCTGTTCAAACATCTAATTTCACCTGAGCTAGAAGAGCAGCAAACCTTAGCAGGCTTGCCTGAACAAAGTTTCCAATGGCAATTCCGAGAGCCAAGAAAAATGTTTGTTCCTGGATAACTGGTTTTGGTGGTCTACTTTTTAGTGCAGATTTCTTCTTTTCTTTTCCTTTAAATTTCTGCTGGCCAACTTGCCATTCTGAATATTTATAGAAGCTTGTCAACCATTTCATTCCATCTCAGATATCACTAACTCAGTGAAATGGAGTAACTACTGATTCAAATAACTAGATTGGTTAATCTAGAAAACTGTCTCAGGGAATTAGAATCACTTAGTCTGAATTCAACAGGCAATGAATGACTTTGTTAGCAGAATATGACAAAAAAGCGAGTAGTATAACGGGATTAAAATTAAGTTCATTTAAATGACTTACCTCAGAAAAAAACCCACTATATTTTGATGATGGGCTTTCTGTCTGTGAAGAACCAGAATCACTGGAGTTAATCAAATATGTTCGACTATCATGGCGTAATTTTTCAGGCAGGTGACCTGCACAAGCCAGTTCATTTTCTTTATTTGCCATGTCACAGCCCCCACTTCGAGGGGACTGTTTTTTTCTGTAACAAGGATTTGGAAAAGGATGATGCACTTTCTTTCTGCGATAGATCACCTTACGTAGTTTATCTGGGCTTTTCACAGCTTGTCCAACTGTTCTGTAAGAAGAATTGATTTGCTTAAATGAAAAAGAACTACATGAAAACCTTTACAACTTTTTAAGCAGAAAGATTTAATAGGCCACATTTTGTGATCACAATCCATTAAAATTAGAATTAAATTTTAAAAATGTTAACTCTTAGATCATAGGGGAAAACAAAAAGGAAAAATTACAAATCATCTGGATGCTTTATACTCAAATTAAACCAAGAAGCATAATAACTAGATTTTTTAAAAAATGAAATATATTTGAATTGTGCAAATATGAGTATACATATATATTTTAGAGATTTATTTTTTCATTTGAAAGAGACAAAGAGAGGGAGCAAGAGCATGAGTAGGGGGAAGGTTTGAGGGAGAGGAAGAAGCACCACTAAGCAGGGTGGTTGCTGCAGGGCTTGATCCCAGGACCCAGGGATCATGCCTGAGCCCAAGGCAAATGCTTTACCAAGCCACCCAGGTGTCCCAAGAATACTTATTTTGATTAAACTTAAGTATATTTAATTTGTTTACAGAAGATAAAACACAACAGAGCAAACCTCACAGTTTCATATGGTGATTCTCAAATGTTTTGGCCTCAGGATACCTTGCAACTCTTAAAAATTGAGGTTTCAAAAAATTTTTTTTATGTGGGCAATATCTACTGATATTTACTGTATTACTCAGGAAACTTACTGATTCTTTTAAGAAATAATAACCTTATTACATATATTTTGCCAAAAAAACCCTGTTTTCCAAAATAAAATATAGTAAGAAGAATGGCACCATTTTTTACGTTTGTACAAAATCTCTAATATTTAGTTAAGACAGCTGGATTCTCATATCTGCTTCTGCATTCAATCCACTATCAAATATCATGTAGCCCCTGGAAAACTCTATTTGTAAGAGTGAAAATGAGGAAGGTTAATTAATGTTATTGTTATGAATATTGTCTTGACCTCATAAACTACCTGAAAGGGAACCCCACTGTCTCAGATCCATTTTAAGAACCAGTAGTTTAGTAGAAAGTGCTTTTAGAGTTTAAAAGATCTGGGAATAAATGCCATTTTTACCACTTTCTAGCTGTATGACCCTGAACAAATCACAAATCGTTAGTTTTTCTCATCAACTATTAGAGGCAATGATACCTTCCTACTAGGATTGTTGTAAGGATTAGAGAAATACTGATGTGTTTTCCACTGTGACTGGCATAATGGAGTTATTTGACAATAAGTTACTTATTATAATAAAAGAGAAGACTTATTTTTCCCCCTCTTTTTCATTCTTACCTAACTTTCAATACTTCTGTTTCCCACAAACTTTAAAGAAGCCTTACCTATTTATGTAAGCAGCCAACTGTTTTGGAGATTTCTTAACCTGAAAAATAAAACTAGATAGTTAACAGCATATTTACGTTCTTCTGTAAAGCTATGTAAATTCTGTGACTGATATCAACAAATCTGAAATTCCATAGTTAAATTTTTCAGATTAAAGCAGCAGTTTCGGTCTGTAGCTAAACACCACTGTGCATAGATATATTTGACAAACCAATATAACCATCTCCCTATTTTCCATGCCACTAGTCATATATTTTACTTACATGGTACTTAAAAAGTGTATTGACTTTTAATACCGTTTAAAAGAAATGTCAGCATGAATGAGCCTTGCAAAGGTGAACAAAAGCACCTCTGAGAGTCCTCTTCAGAATTAAACTACAATATTCAAATGGTATCATATTAAAACAGCATACTGTCCATAAAGTTTTTAGAGCTTTTGGAATACAAAGTTTTCAATATTTCATTAATTCCACTTAATTCTGGGAGATTAAGCAAATTATCATCTTCCTACTGTTTAAATAATTTAACCAAAACTATCTACAGACTTAACAGTTTAAACTATCTGTGATGTACCGAATGACCATGTATCCTCAAAATTCACACTTAAATCCTAATGCCCAAAATGAATGATATTAGGAGGTGATTAGGTCATGAGGATGATGCCCTCACGAATGGGATTAGTGCCCTTATAAATGAGCCCCCAGGGAGCTCTTTGCCCTTTCTACCATGTGAGGACACAGCATACAAGACAGCCAACTATAAGCCAGGAAAGAGGCTCTAACCAGATACCAAACTGGTTAGGGCTTTTATCTTGTACTTCTGCCCAGCCTCCAGAACTGTGAGAAACAAATTTCCTTTGTTTGTAAGTCACCCAGTCTATCGTATTCTACTATAGTAGCATGAAAAGATTAAGATACTGTCTTATCCATTACCTAGAAACCATGCACTTACCTCCTTCATGTTCTTATTAGTAAAATTAGAGATCCTTTTTCTAGGAAGATCAGTGGAATGATCCTCAATATTATTACAAAAGCCTCGTTTTTTAACATTGTGGGCTTCAGATGCCATAATCTCTTAAATACCTAAACAGCAAAACAAAAATAAGAAATGGAAAATACAAAATGCAAAAGAGCCTGATCATTAACAGACAAAAATACAACACTATATAAAAGAGGTTTATGAGTAAAGCAGAGAACATAGTTCTAATTTATACACATATTAAAACCTTAAACAGAGAAAACACAAGGCCGTGCATTGCAGAAAATTAGGCTCCTGTTCTCATTCCTTATTTGCAATCAGTTAAAAATAATATGAGGTATTTTTTGCCAATGCAACATGTCAATCTCCCTATTTTCTATGTCACTGGCCATATATTAAGTTTAAATTTAGAGGTTATGAAGTCAGGTATAAATAGTATATATCAACAACACCCAAATGTATAGAAGCCTAGTTTTAGAATCAAATCACTGGTTCAAATACAACTATAAGGGGGCGCCTGGGTGGCTCAGTGGGTTAAGCCTCTGCCTTCAGCTCAGGTCCGGCTCTCTGCTCGGAAGGGAGCCTGCTTCCCCCTACCCCCACCCCCTCCTGCCTCTCTGCCTACTTGTGATCTCTGTTAAATAAATAAAATCTTTAAAAAAAAATACAACTATAAACAGCAGGGGAACAAAAATCAAACTATATATATCTAACTAGTTTTATGCCTGATCCTTAAATTTTTCTTTCATTCTTGCAGTAAGGTCTCCAGAGCTTTCTTCTACCTTTGAAAAAACAATTCACCATTTCCCATTCGTTCAATTATCTCAAAGAAGGGAAAATAGATACTATTACTTCCTTTACATAACAATAAATTAGTGATTCCCCCACTTGCATTCAAGTTTCACACAGGAAATTTATTTCAGGCCATGACCTGAACACAAGTTCCTCCCTTGTTCCTTTTTAAAATGTTTACTGAGCAGTCACTATATGCCAAGCCCCAGAATTAATGAAGATGACAGACCAGAGATGCTCTTCTAAAGAATCACTTGGGAAGCTTTAGGAAATATATCCTCTGGCCCCCAACTTCAGATTATACCTCAGCAGGTATCTGGAGTGAAGCCCAAAGCAATTATATTTTTAAAAAGCTCCACAGCATTTCTGATGTACACTCTTAGAAGAAAATCTGCTTTAGAGAATTTTCCAAAAATATGCACAAACATGAAAATTTGCAAATAATTTCAGGGTATCCTGAGATTTCCTGCCATTAATCCATGGGCATCCCTTCCAGCTGCACGCCCAGATTAAAAAACCTTTAGGATGAGACTTTTTAAGAAATAAATAATTGCAGCAATATAATAAACACTCCAATAGAGGGGCAGTCATGTGAGTCAGCAAAGCTTCACTGAGCAGAGACTTAAGGGACAAACAGCACATTGAAAACATAGCATGTGCAGAACTGAAAGGCATGAAGCAACATGGCTTGTTTGGCAATCTCTTAAGAAGATGCATGTGACTAGAGCTTAGGCTGGAGGTGGACTGTAGCAGAATAAAAAGTGAAGCTGGAAAGACAGAAGCTGGATCATAAAGGATCTTTTGCACAAGGTAAGCTTTTCTTTCTTAAAGAAAGGGGGAATTTTAATTAAAGATAATGGACTAAAGTTAAGCAATTACTTCTATCCTTCCCTGAAACCTCATCACAATGATAGTAAAGGGTTTTTAAAGGCATAAAACCCATAAGGACAAAGAAGAAAAGATGAGTTGATGGCAGTAACATTTTGCAAAGCAAAAGTGATAAATGAAAGCAGATCTGAGAAAGCCAAGTCCTAAATCAGCAATGAGGAAAGGTAAAAGCAGAATCCCCAAAGGTTCAGGACTTGGCAATATTGAAGACCTCAAGAAGTGGGGGGAAATGTGGGCTTAAGAAGAAGGAGAATGACTGAATATCCATTTAAGACGAAATTAGCTCCAATTTCACTTTCCCCATTCCAGTAAATATTGTATGGAAAATTTAAAACAAGAGTCCTTGAGATAGGAAACACCAGGCACAAATGAAGGAGAAGAATATCGTCTAAAAGGGCATCAAGTGAAAGTTTACATACTACATGTTGAGATCTAAGCTTCTTTCTACCATTGATTGGTCTCATGGAAGCTTACAGCCAGCCTTATACTACACTCCAGGAAGAGAACAGAAGATCCTTTGGGAACTCTGATCAGTCCCAGAGGAAAACACACATACATACACACACGTCTAAAAATACTGACATCAGGGGCACCTGGGTGGCTCAGAGGGCTAAGCCTCTGCCTTCGGCTCAGGTCATGATCCCAGAGTCCTGGGATGGAGCCCCGCATTGGGCTCTCTCCTCAGCAGGGAGCCTGCTTCCCCTCTCTCTCTCTGCCTGCCTCTCTGCCTACTTGTGATCTCTGTCTGTCAAATAAATAAAAAAAACCTTAAAAATAAATAAATAAATAAATAAAAATACTGACATCAGTGATGGTTCAAGTCTCCCAAAGAACTGTTTTCCATCTTGATTATGGTGGTAGTTACCTGTCAAAACTAATGTAACTATGCACCAAAAAGAGTGAATTTTTATCATATGTAAATTATATCTCAATAAACCTGACTTTGAGAAATCCTTGAGAGATAAGAGCAAATTGTATATGTGAAACACAAATGAGACAAAAAACAAAGATTTAGAAATTAAAAACAGGATATAATAAGATAGCAAAAAAAAAATCAGTAGAAAGCTGGAAGAGAAACTTGAGGATATCTCCTGAAATATAAGGGGGGGAAAAAAGGTAAGATTGGCTTAGAGGAACCAATATCCAAATAAATGGAATTTCAGAAAGAGTACAGGGAAAATAAGGAAAAAATCAAAATAAATAACTGAAAACTGTACAGGACTGAAGGACATGAATTTCCACATTGAAAGAGAACAATGAGGGGGCACCTCGGTGGCTCAGTCCGTCAAGCACCTGCGTTTGGCTCAGGTCATGATCCCAGGGTTCTGGGATCAAGCCCTACATCAGGCTCCTTGCTCATGGGAACCTGCTTCTCCCTCTCCTCCCCACTCATTTTCTCTCTCTCATTCTCTCTCTCTCAAATAAATAAACAAAATCTTAAAAAAAATAAAATTGAAAAGAGTACAATTAGGGTCAGCATTGTAGATGAAAATAGACCTACAACACACATAACTGTCAAATTTCAGAGCACCAAAGAATCTGAAAACGTATGAAACAAACAATATCCCTTCCCAATGACTGATGGAACAGACAGACAAATTCAACAAGGCTATGAGACAATACCATCAATCAACAGGATAAAATCAACATTAATAGAAAACTCCAACCAACAACAACAGAACATGGATATACCATGATAGTGATGAAAGTTAAAACAACAATGGCATACTGTTTCACTACCACTAGAATGGCTATAATAAAAATGACATACAGTAAAAAATGCTGAGAAGAATGTGGAGAAACTGGAATCCTCACACATTACCATATAAATAATGACTCTGGAAAACATTTGGCAGTTTCTTGAAATGTTAAATACTGATTTACCACATGACTCAGCAATTCTACCCCTACATATTTATTCATAAGAAATGAAAGTTTATGCTACACAAAGAATGGTATGCAAATGTTGATAAAATAAATTATTCAGAATAGCCTGAAAGTAGAAACAACGCAAATGTGTATCAGTTGGTGAATGGAAAAACAAAAGGTGATATGTCTGATGGGAATACTACTCAACAACAAAAATTGAACAAAATATTAATACATGCAACAATGTGTACAAACATCACACCAAGTGAAAGAAGCCAAACACAAAAGACAAGAGATTATGTTATTTCATTTATATGAAATGTCCATAAAAGTAAACCGCATAGAGGGGCGCCTGGGTGGCTTAGTCAGTTACGCATGACTTCAGCTTGGGTCATGATGTCAGGGTCGTGGGATGGAGCCCCAAGTCAGGCTCTCCACTCAGGGAGTCTGCTTGTCTCTCTCACTCTGCCCCTCCCCCTGCTTGTGTTCTCTCTCTCAAGTAAATAAGTAAAATCTTTTAAAAAAAAGTAAGGAGCATAGAGAGAGAAAGTAGATTAATGGTTGCCTATGGCTGAAGTGGGAGTGAGAATAATTGCAAATGGATACAAATCTTCTCTGGGGGTGATGTGGTGATGGAATGTTCTAAAATTAGATTATGGTTGATGACTGTACAATTCTGTATATTTTTAAAATCAGTAAACTGTACATTTAGAACAGGTGAATTTTATGGTATGTAAATTACACTTCAATAAAGCTTTTAAAAAGTAAATTATCAAATTATAATTGGTAAAGTGTCATTACAAAGGATTTTACACTACAAATTCCATTTTGCTTAATATCTTATACATTTGGTAGCATCTTTCTTGGGCAATAAGATTATCCTTTCCCCTCCAGAGCATCTGACAGTGCTACTAAAATAGTTTAAAGTAACTGCTGGGGCTCCTAGGTGTTTCCACAGTGCTGCCTGAAAAGATACAAAAAGAGAATAATCCGAAATGGGACTGAGTATTTGAAGACGATTAGAAAGGATAGAAATTAGAAAGGATAACCTTTTAATGCAAAAATAATAAAAAAAAAAAAAGCCTAAAGAGAATTAAAAACAAGGGCTGAACTGTTCTGAACATTGACTATAACACGTATTTTCTTAAAGATAAAACCAAAAAAAAAAAAAGATAAGACAGTGATTGCTATGGATATTTTCTTGAGAAGGCAGGAAAAAACTGGCACGTAGAAGGAGTGGAGGGTTGAATTCCCCTTATATATAGCTATCTCTTATCAGAAAGATGAAAAGGGATCTATTCATATAATCTACTACAATGGCTGCCAAATGAAGAGATTAAACAGCTCTAAATGTTCACATACTCCCTACCTACTCACAATGATGAGAAAAACTCATCATACAGGTATGAAACATGTCCAGACTTTTTTCTCTAATAACTTGCTACAGTTTAAGATCAAATTAATTTAAGCTTCTTTTTATATTAATATACTAAAGCACATCAATTATTTACATTGCATTTAACTCTGCAATTTCACTAGGCAATTTCATTCCTTTTCTTAAAAAGCAAAGCATGGTTGGGGCGCCTGGGTGGCTAGTGGGTTAAAGCCTCTGCCTTCGGCTCAGGTCATGATCCCAGGGTCCTGGATGAGTCCTGCATCGGGCTCTCTGCTCAGCAGGGAGCCTGCTTGCCTTCCTCTCTCTCTGCCTGCCTCTCTGCCTACCTGTGATCTCTGTCTGTCAAATAAATAAATAAAATGTTAAAAAAAAAAAAAAAGAGCAAAGCATGGTTGTGTACAAAGAATTATAATAATTAATATTCCTGGTATCAAGTATTCTCCAATTACTATCACAGACTTTCACAAAGGGCTTGAATGATATTCCCCAAGAGTCTTGAGGTTGAAAACTGAACATAAACATTATTATATAATAATAAAATACATAAAAATAAGAACTAAAGAGGCTTTAGAATTTAAGGCTTTAGCCTAACTTTTTTTTTTTTTTTTTTTAAGCCCAGGAGATGAAGTAACTTGCCCAATGACACTCGGCTTAGTTAGTGGCAGAGTGTAGGGCATAAAATCCATGCTATTCTACCACAACTTTGTTTTCATTAATCAAATGCAACTCATGCCTAACCACAATACAGTCAACCTTCAACCCAGAATAGTTGAATTAAGATGAGAGTACTAATTCTTCTTAGATGACAGGAGAGAGACAAACGAACATAAACTACAAGGGAGTCCTACCTCCTATCCTTCCCTTACCCTGTAAGGGTAACCTTTTCTTCTCTCTTCTAAGTCCCACTAGTGGACTTTTAAGGCTTAAAGACAAATCACAGGTTTCCCCCATAACGCAGCTGTGACACAAAAAAAATGAATGGAAAGGATGAACATGGCCTTTTTTCTTCAAGAATTTCAATGAGGGGGGCGCCTGGGTGGCTCAGTGGGTTAAGCCACTGCCTTCGGCTCAGGTAATGATCTCAGGGTCCTGGTATCGAATCCAGAATCAGGCTCTCTGCTCAGCGGGGAGCCTGCTTCCCTCTCTCTCTCTCTGCCTGCTTCTCTGTCTACTTGTGATCTCTCTCTGTCAAATAAATAAATAAAATCTTAAAAAAAAAAAAAGAATTTCAATGAGGGGGAGAGGAACAGAAGGTAAAGATGAGATTTTTCTGGTACAATCTTTAGAACCTGTGGATATGGATTCCCTCTCTCTATATTCAGCTACCAGATACTTAAAACTGCTTCGGTATCTGCAGCACTTATTTAAATGTTTAACAGTGAAATTTGGATCAGGTTAAAAAGCAAGGTGATAAAAAAGGGAACTGAGGGGGCGCCTGGGTGGCTCAGTGGGTTAAAGCCTCTGCATTCGGCTCAGGTCATGACCTCAGGGTCCTGGGATTGAGCCCCGCATCAGGCTCTCTGTTCAGCAGGGAGACTGCTTCCTCCCCCTCTCTCTGTCTGCCTCTCTGCCTACTTGTGATCTCTGTCTGTCAAATAAATAAATAAAATCTTAAAAAAAAAAAAAAGGGGGAACTGAGAATGCTAAGCTTGATCCAAATGGGAGCAGTGCTTAAAATGAAATATTACAAACACTACTTTCAAAGAATGTTTTGTGAGTGGAAGATTCAAAAAACAGGGCGCCTGGATGGTTCAGCTGGTTAAGTGTCTGCCTTCGGCTCAGATCATGATCTCAGGTCCTGGGATTGAATCCTGCATGGGGCTCCCTGCTCAGCAGGGAGCCTGCTTCTCCCTTTGCCTTCTGCTCCCTGATTGTGCTCTCTCTCCCACTCTGTCAAATAAATAAAAATATTTTTTAAAAAATGGCATTATAAAGAGGTTAAAAAAATGGTTATTCAAAAGCTATCTTAACTATATGTGTGTGTGTGTGTATAATATATAAATGATTAATGCATTCAAAAGAGCTGTACCAAAACATCAACTTAAGTTATCTATTGCTAGTGAAATTACAGGTGATTTTTCCCTTCATTTATAGGTTTCTCTATTTTCTACAATGAACATGAATTATTTTCATAATCTGAATAAATACTTTAACTTAGTGAGGCCACTGTATTATAAAATAGTTTAATTATACAACTCCCTTATAGTAAAAAAGTGAAAAAGGTGTGAATGCCAACACATAAAGGTAACATTTCATAGGAAGGCTCTATATTACCTTTTCCAAAATTAGGACAGCTCTATCTAATTTTCTCAGTTGTTGCCTTCCCACCTCTTTTAGAACTTAGCTCCCTGCCCCACCCCACTTCTATATCTTCATTTCTCCCTTTGAACTGATTCCTCCCCTTCTGCTTTCAAACATGCTCAGGTTTCCTCTATCAACTCCTATACTCTTTCTCTACTTTTCTTTCCTGCCAAACTTCTACAATGAGTGCTTTTTAGTTTCCATTTTCTCTTTAACCCTTTACAACCTTGATTTTATTTTGTCCTCTCATCTGAAAAAAAAAAAAAAAAGTCCATCTTCAAGGTCACTTGCTGCTGTAAGGGAACCTTTTATAACACCGATGATGCTCATATCAAGGTCAGGCAAGCCAACTCTAAAAACTTTGCTCATTCTTAATCACCATTTAGCTTTTTCACCATTTCACTGCACCCCAACACACACACACGCACGCGCACGCAGAGTATCTATTCATAGAACACAGCACTACAGTATCTTGTGTCTCCTTGCTCCCTTACTCCCTTTTGGTTCCTTTTCTTTCAACAACTCTTATCTCTACACTAAAATCAGAAAAACATGCTTTCAAGGCTTCAGCTATTTCTCTAGACCCAGTCTCTCCTCCAACTTCTATTTGGCCTCCTGACCTGGCATTGGTAGTCCAAGTCAACACATCTAAAACAAACTTCTTCAATCTCTTCCAATGTCAAACCATATAACTGCCCTTCCTAGCTACCACATTTTAAATTGCTGGTATCAAACTTCTCTCAACTAAAAACCTAGGAGTTGTTTGACTTCTCTCTTTTTCCTTCCAACTGATCACTAAGTCTTCTTGAATCTTTCTTCAAAATATTTCATGGATCCCTTCTGACCTTTTTTTTTCCTTCACTGAATTATGCTAGGTCAACAGGCATAAACCAGGCTTGTCCCAAGCAAACTGGGATGTATGGTCACCTCATCTTGGTTAAAAGATTTATTTTCCGAGACTGATTTTTCAATATTTTTTCTATAAAAATTACCAACTACTCAGCAATAAAAAGGAAGGAGTTACTAATACACATGACAACATGAATGTCTCAATCTCATTATGCTAAATGAGAAGTGAGATTCCTAATGCTATATACTATACAACTTCACTTTTATGACACTTTAGAAAAGGCTAAACCGTAGGGAAAGAAAAACAGCAGTGGTTGCCAGAGTCTTGAGGATGGAGGGCCATGTTCTATTTCTTGATTGTGTTAGTGACTATACACATACAACTCTGTGTATGTTAAAACTCATGTCAGGGGCGCCTGGGTGGCACAGTCGTTAAGCGTCTGCCTTAGGCTCAGGTCATGATCCCAGGGTCCTGGGATCAAGCCCCTTATTTGGCTCTCTGCTCTGCAGGAGGCCTGCTTCTCCCTCTCCCACTCCCCCTGCTTGTATTCGCTCTCTTGCTGTGTCTCTGTCAAATAAATAAATAAAATCTTTAAGGAAAAAAAAAAAATCATGTCCGTGATGACGACTCAATAACCTGACTTCAAAGGACTGGGGTGTAAAACACACATCATTCATGGCTTTTCATTAGGCTCCTTGGACACTCAACACTCACTTGACAGAGTAAAAAATACGGTTCCATTGGGCCCACATCCATTTTTCTCCAGGAATTGGCCCAGATTTCAGTGCCGGAGGTTCCAGAAACATTCCTCAAAGCATCTGAAATATATGTATCTGCTCTGAGTTGTGATTACCAAGGCCTGCCCTTCTGGTTCTATGTTCTACTCATCTATGTGGGCTGTCTGGCCCTGAAGAAAGGAGATGCCCTCAGTGCCCTCTGTGTGCAATGATGGGGGGTGAGTGCTCTCACCTGGAGGCTATGGGAGTTAAAAGTTTAACCTGCAAAGGCTTCCAGGCTCCTCCTGCTTCTCCCAAGCTCTCTGGAAAGCTTTTTGCTCACTATGTAGTAGTTATCAAACCTCACAACCTGGGTGAAAAATCAAAGACTCATCCAACCTTAAAGTTTAGTGTAGCTAAAAGATTAGGTCAAATTGTCCCATGTTCAAATCCCCAGCTTTCCAGCTTAACTAGCTATGTGACCTTGGAACCAGCTGGGCCTCATTTCCTCAGCTGTAAGAGTGAAAATGTCTGTGTATTTACCCTACCTTCAAAAGTAAAAGAAAACCTGCAGACAATAAAACACATTTATTTTTGGTTTTGGTTTTGTCTTTTTAATAAAGGAAAAATGGAGGACAAAGAGAATGGAGGTAAATAAGTTAATTACCTAGCTGTCAAGACTGAAGAGAATACTTTAACTGATTAAAGAGATTTCAAAGCAGTAGGCAAACTTCAGGGAGGGACAGCACTAACACTGGAAGTTCACAGAGGGAGCAAGAGTGTCAAAGATTTCTTTTTAAGATTTTATTTGTCAGAGAGAAAGAGAAAGATGGAGAGAGAAAGAGAGAGAGTACAAATAGAGGGAGCGGCAAGCAGAGGAAGAAGCAGGCTCTCCACTAAACAAGGAGCCCGATGTGGGGCTCAATCCAAGGACCCTGGGATCACGACCTAGGCCAAAAGCAGGCCCCTTAATCGACTGAGGCCCCCAAGCATCCCAGAAGATGGCAAAGATTTAAGAAGTGAACCACATTAACACTTTCAAAAATGAAACAGAGAAAAGGGTAAAGACTCATTGTAACCACTCTTAAACAGAAAAAGCATACTTTATAACAATAAGTCTCATTTGTTTTGCTATTAATACTTCCTGCCCTTCCTGATGTTTCATTTTTTTTTTGGTAAACAGAATGTTTCTTCTTTTATGAAACAGAAGTGTCCCTTTCAATTCCATCACAGCCTATCAGACCATGACTGAGTTAAAATCTTCCTCTCTCAATCATTTCTTGATTCCTATCTTCAATGATCTCTTCCTTCACCACCTTTTTATGGTACATAGTAAATTAACGTCACATAGTTTAGGACTCTAACAATTAACAAATAAATGAGGGCCTAAATGAAGACATGACTGAGCGCTGACTGATCAGGTGTGTCTCCTCTTGCTAATTAGACTTCAAAACTACTCATGAGCAGGAGCTGCATCTCACACCTTCAGATACACAGTCTAAAGGTAATTAAACAATTCTTAATTTAAATATATACAAAGAGGGGCGCCTGGGTGGCTCAGTGGGTTAAAGCCTCTGCCTTCGGCTCAGGTCATGATCTCAGGGTCCTGGGATCGAGCCCCGCATCGGGCTCTCTGCTCAGCAAGGAGCCTGCTTCCCCCTCTCTCTCTGCCTGCCTCTCTGCCTACTTGTGATCTCTGTCAAATAAATAAATAAAATCTTAAAAAAAAAATATATATATATATATACAAAGATACAAAAATATATCCTTATATAGTGTATATCCTCTAGAGAGCAACTGAATATCATCACAATCAAAGTACTAGCATTTTAAAGTTCATTTTTTAAATGATTAAAGAAAGCACATGTATTTAACATTCATTTACTGAGCACCTACTATGTATCAAGAGATGAGTAAGAAGTACATGTCTTATTTCTCAAGAAGCTCATGGCCTGGGGTGGAGGGAGAGTGACAAGAAAGTAATAAAGTCAATAAATATAAAATAGTAAGTGCTAAGGAAGACAGATAGTACAGGTTGTTAAAAAAGCAGCAGCAGTATCTAATTTGAGAGGCAATCAAGTATCTAGAAATACATCTTATGTCACACCAGATCTGAGTCCTGAAGACAAAAAGAAATTGTAAAAATGAAATAAAGGAAAGCTCTCTATTTAAGCAACCACAGTAAAAAGTCTTAGGTACTCAAAAATCATAATCTACTAGAGCTTTCTTTATTTCCATATTTTCAGTTTTTCTCCAGAAATGATTGTTCGATTTGAGCATGAATACAAAGCCAAAACAGATACGGAAGCTGACAGGGAACTGTATAATGGATATATCAAGCCGATAACATCCAAACCACTCATCAACTTTAGCATCACAAACAAGGAGACAGTCAGACATTACATGTCTCCTGATGTGACACAATAGGAAATACACTTCACAACACTTAAATATTCTTGCCAAAAAAATCTAGCCTGAACATAAGCTTCAACTGCTTTTTACCAACTACCAGTTTAAAGGAAATAGAAGTCAGAGAGGAACCTGTTAAACACTACCACGAAGATATAATTAGAAAAATCCAGAAAACAGAAATCTTTCAGACACAAAACTCAATTTCCTCAACAAATATTTTTGTTGAGGAAAAAAAAAATAAAGAGAAGGAGGCTATATATTAAAAGACATTGCATCAACTGACTACAATGTGTGGACATTGCTTAAGATCCTATTTTTTAAAAGCTGTTAAAATGTATAATAACTAGGGAAATTTGAATATTAAGTGGATATGTGATATTAAGGAATTACTTGTTTATAACCCTAAACTGTACATATTCAATATTTAGTGTGTGTATATACACACACACACACACACACACACATATATATATATATCCATTAAACCACTACCACAATCAATATATGGAACCTATCCATCATCCTTTTTAAAGATTTTATTTATTTATCTGATAGAGAAGCACAGGGAGCAGCAAGCAGAGGGAGAAGCGGACTTCCCGCTGAGCAGGGAGTCCAATACAGGGCTCGAACCCAGGACCATGGGATCATTACCTGAGCTGAAGGCAGACGCTTACCCACAAAGTCACCGAGGTGCCCCTTTATCCACCATCTTCAAAAATTTCCTGTGTCCCTTTATACTTCTTCCCCAAACACTTGATCTGCTTTCTGTCACTACAGATTAGTTTGCATTTTCTACTACTTTATACAGAAAGAATCACATAGTATATACTCTTCTTTGGAGGGGGGGTATGGGTTTTTTCACTCAACATAATTATTTTGGGAATCATTCATGCTGTTATATGTATCAACAGTCCATTCCTTTTTATTGCAGAGCAGTACTCTATTGTGTGAGTATATCAAAATTTGTTTTCCATTCATCTGCTGATAGACATTTGGGTTGTTTCCAGTTTTGGCTATTACTAATAAAACTGCTATGAAGAGTCTTGTACGAGTCTCAGCGTGAACAGATACTTTCATTTCTCTTGGGTAAATACCTAGGAGTGGGATGGTGGTAGGTATATGTTTATCTATTTAAGAAAACTGCCAAACTTTGAAAAGTTGTATCATTTTACATTTCCATTAGCAGTGTATGACAGTAAGGAAACACCATTAGTTATTTCTAGTTGAATGGTATTATTATTATCACATCTTTTTTTTTTTTAAGAGTCTTTTAGAGATATATATACATACATCATACAGAGGAAAAGAGATGATGTTTGGGATTTACAGAGTAGGGGAAAATCAATGAAACAAGAAACACTGATAATGGCTGAAGCTGGGTAATTCGGATGGATATTCATTATACCATCCTCCACAAGATTAAAATTTTTCATAAAAGAAACAGATCAGACAGCAAAGCTTATGTGTGGGCTATATAAACATATATATATAGCAATGTTCTGCAATGATACCGTTTAAATGGGTGTCATGTCCTTGTTCTTTGGGTTAGAGGTAGTATTCCCTTTAACGACTGTAGATGCAGTCAACTTTGTCTCAAGAAGAGTAATGTGGAAGTGGGGGCAGGGGAGAGAGAGAAACAAAAACATGTGGGCAGGAAGTCTATGATCCTGTCTCTCCCTCTGTAACTCCACATCCCTAGATTTGGAGGCAGAAGGAAGTATGCTGCATAAAAGGAAAAAAAAAATCAGAAATAAACATGGATTAGGACGCCTGGGTACCTCAGTTGGTTAAGGGCCTGCCTTCAGCTCAGGCCATGCATAATCTCAAGGTCCTGGAATAGAGTCCCTCATCAGGGCTCCTTGCTTAGTGAGAGCCCTGCTTCTCCCTCTGCATGCCGCTCTTCCCTGCTTGTGCTCTCTCTGACAAATAAAATCTTTAGAAAATAATAAAAAATAAAATAAACATGGATAACAATGACCTCTCTCACATTAGAACATCCTAACAAACACTGAATGCTTCCACAGAGGTGAACCACACAGCTGGGGAACAGTAGAGAAACTTTTTTACTTTACGCTCCCTTTATACAAAATTTTGTCTTTCATACAAGTATTACCTGCTATAAAAACAAGTCAAATTAAAATTAAAAAATCACTAATAATTCAACCACCAATACTATTCTGGTGCTTCTCCTCTCATGCAGTTTAGTTTTTTGTTTGCTTGTTTTTTAAGATTTTATGTATGTATTTGACAGAGAGAGACTGAGAGTGAAAGCACAAGCAGGGGGAACTGCAGAAGGAGAAGGAGAAGCAGTCTTCCCACTGAGTAGGAAGCTGGATGCAGGGTTCAATCCGAGGATGCTGGGATCATGACCTGAGCTAAAGGCAGATGCTTAACCAACTGAGCCACCCAGGTGCCCCACCATGCAGTTTAGTTTTATAGGCTGCATTTTGTCATTAACATGGTTTTCCTACATATTAGAAAGTTTTTTTGAAAATGATTTAAATGACAATACTATTTTATCATAAGAATATTTTTATTTTTGCTATATCAGAAAATACTTTTTTTTAAAAGATTTTATTTATTTGACAGAGAGAGAGAGAGGTCACAAGTAGGCCGAGAGGCAGGCAGAGAGGGGGAAGCAGGCTCCCGGCTGAGCAGAGAAGCCCGCATGGGGCTCAATCCCAGGACCCTGAGATCATGACCTGAGTCAAAGGCAAAGGCTAAACCCACTGAGCCACTCAGGGGCCCATCAGAAAATACTTTAATAGACGTATATGTTTGTACAAAATTGATTATTTCCTCTAGATAAGTTTATTATTGGGTCAAAAATATGATTATATTCATATTCAAATATATGATAGAGGCCCTTTCATATAATGTGACTGGGAGTGGTAATTTTTTTTATTATCAGTCAAAAAATCATTTAAAATTGAAGATTCATTTAAAACAGAGATGTACACATGTACCTTAAAATAATGCATATGCATCATCTATGATTTCTACATTGGATTTCTTAAGTGGCCAAGAACTAATGCCACTCACAAAGCACTATCAGTACAAAAATTTTTTTTTTTAAAGATTTTATTTATTTGACAGAGAGAAAGATCACAAGTAGGAAGAGAAGCAGACAGAAAGAGGTGGGGGGAAGCATGCTCCCTGCTGAGCAGGCCCGATGTGGGGCTCGATCCAAGACCCTGGAATCATGACCTGAGCCAAAGGCAGAGGCTTAACCCACTGAGCCACCCAGGTGCCCCAGTACAAAATTCTAAATGACTATGGTTTTACTTCACATATCTTTAGCTTTGTAAGCTACACCTAAGTTGATACGAAGTTTTTGAGTCACACTTCCCTTCATCTAGTCTACCTAAACCATTCCAATTAGTTTTCATAGAAACAATTTTTTTTTTTTTAAGATTTTATGTATTTGACAGAGAGAGCAAGAGTATAAGCATGGGGAGTAGCACAGGGAGATGTAGGCTACCCAATGAGCAGGGAGCCTGATAAATATGAGTTTTGACCCCAGAACTCTGGGACCATGACCTGAGCTGAAGGCAGACACTTAACCAACCCCAAAACAATGCTTTTAAACTTCTATTTTAAACTGCTGCATTTACTGAACTAGGTAACTATGTAAGCCTGGCAAATGGGCAGATGGACAGCTGCCCTCCAATCCACACTCCTGCAGACCGAGGTGGGCAATGACCACTATCGGCACCCTTGATAACAGAAAATTCTGTATTATGAATTTTTACCCCAGAGAATTTGACAGACAATAAATAAGATTATGTTTTAGTTTGCATCTGGAAGAAGTAATATGAAGTTGTACTTTTCTTAGGTGATTAAACTGAAAGGACGAAGCCGTATGTTGTAACCAGGTGACACAAGTCCTAGAGTCAGATTCCCTGGGTTTGAGTCCCACTTTAACTGTTTAATAGTTATGTGACTAAAGGCAAATTACTTAACCTATTTCCATTTGTGAGGATTAAATAAAATAATCCATTTGCCACAATGTCTGGCACATGTTTAATCACTCTGTAAATGTTGGCTATCATTAAGTTACACATAAATATCACTGATGAAGCAGAAGGTGCAGAAAAGTATGTTACAACTTATGTAAAAACAAAATGTGTATGGGGGTGACTGCTGGTATATTCACTGAATATCTCTGAAAGGTTAAACAAGAAGAGAGGGTATGGCTTGGGGATGAGATAAGAGGGAGACTTTTCCCTTTTGGACTTCTTGAATTTTGTATCAAACGCAAGTATTATCTTTTAACTAAACTAAATGTAGTGATAGTAGGGTGCCTGGCTGGCTCAGTTGGTAGAGTGTGATTCTTGATCCTGAGGTTGTGAGTTCAAGCCCCAAGTTGAGTGTAGACATTACTTTAAAAGAAAATCTTTCCCCCTCCCCACCCCCATAACAGACTCTTAACTACAGAGAACAAGCTAAGGGTTACTGGAGAGGAGGTGGGTGGGGGAATGGGTTAAATGAGTGATGGGTATTAAGGAAGACACTTGTGATGAGCACTGAGTGTTGTATATAAGTGATGAATCACTAAATTCTACACCTGAAACTAATATTAAATTGTATGTTAACTGGAAGTCAAATAAAAATGATAAAAATATTTTTTAAAAAGTTATAAAATGTCTTCATAGTATAATATACTTCTCTTCTTAAATGGCCACACACCTGAATCTTTAGGAAGACTTAGGGCTTCTAAAGCCAAGTAGATGATTTTCTTATCATGTTTTGCTGAATATCTTATTCTCTCTGTTAAAATATTACAGTATTTTTCTGGAAACATTTATAGGGAGGAAAAATACTCTAAGCCTTTCTTACAGTCTTCTTAAACTTAGAAATGTACATAAATATATACATATATAAGACAACATTACCTTAAGGATCCCTTCTGACCCCCTGTTCAGCTACTAAAGGTACTTCTGATGCTTTCAAGATAGATAAGACACTATGTATGAAAGGATATTCCAATAAGATATACAATTCCAAAAAAGACAAGCTAATTAAACTAATTTTAATGTGCTCTCTTCATGATTTAGACTAAGGTTATCAATCTATAATACTTGTGCCTAATTTTGAAGTTGGTGGGGGGGGGGGCGACAACAAAGGGGAGTATACCCTAACACCTTAAAAGAAAGGGTAGACTACCCTTTGAGAATTAAATCAAAAGAAGATGATGCTAGGGTCCTTTTATAACAAGTTTTTAATCCTTCTTACATTCCAGCACTTGCAAGGATTACCACATATCCCTATCCATTACAGTGGTTTGTTACCACCATGTCCCCTGGGCTGAAATCAGAATTTATGTTGAAAATGCCCTCTTCTCTTAAGGAACATCCTTTTCCAACATATGAATCACACACTGCCTTAATGAGGTATAATGAAACCCGGTCTAAAACTTAACTGTAACCAAATCAAACATATTGACCTCATTTTTTAAAAAAAAAAAATGCCCCTCTCAATGTTTCCCCTCAACTCTGAACTCGTATCACCAACTGCCTGTGAGTAGCTCCATGTGTATGTCAGTTCCACAGTCAATAATTCTTGAACTTAACATACTGAAAAGAGAAACCTTAATATCCACCCTCTCAAATCTGATCTTTTCAACTGTTCCTAATTCAGTAAATAGAACCACCATCCTCCCAGCTGCTGAAAGCACCAAAGGATTCATTCTTATTTTCTCTTTTCATAAATTCCCTATCTCCAATCCACTGATTCTGCCTTTTTAATGTATTCCCAAACTATTCATTTCTCTCCATTTCTGTTACCACCATCCTAGACCAAACTACCATCATTTCTCTTTTGGACTATATTGGTTTCCTCCTAAATCCTCTAGCCACACTGGACTTCTATCCTTCAACATGCCAAGTTCATTTCCATTTTGTGGCCAAACCATTCCTTCTGCTTAAACATTCCCCCTATATACTCCCAGGGCTTCTAGCTCTCAGCTCAGATGTTACCCACCCAAGAACAGTTCCCTGATCACCCAATCAAGAATAACCCCAGGGCGCCTGGGTGGCTCAGTGGATTAAGCCGCTGCCTTCGGCTCAGGTCATGATCTCAGGGTCCTGGGATCGAGTCCCGCATTGGGCTCTCTGCTCGGCAGGGAGCCTGCTTCCCTCTCTCTCTCTCTGCCTGCCTCTCTGTCTGCTTGTGATCTCTGTCTGTCAAATAAATAAATAAAATCTTAAAAAAAAAAAAAAAAGAATAACCCCAACTTTACTTCCATTCTCTATACCAGTACCTTGTATTTTTCCCCCCTACAATAGCAATGATCAGTATCTGAAATTAGCTTGCTTATTTGCTAACTGTTCATATCCTCCCATAGACTGTGAGCTCCACTGACAGCAGAAATCATGTTCACTGCATCTAAAAAAGTGCTTGGCACATAACGATGCTTAATAAACAGCTGATGAATGAAGGAACCTATCTAAAGAAAGACAAAGTCAACCCTGAAAGATAATGGTCAGCTGGGAGTGAGGAGTCACAAAATGGTTAAAAATGTCAGTGGGACGCCTTGGTGGCTCAATGGGTTAAAGCCTCTGCCTTCGGCTGGGGTCATGGTCCCAGGGGTCCTGGGATCAAGCCCCACCTCTGGCGTTCTGCTCAGCAGGGAGCCTGCTTCCCTTCCTCTCTCTGCCTGCCTCTCTGCCTACTTGTGATCTCTGTCAAATAAACAAATAAAATATTTTTTAAAAATGTCAATGGGAGAGTATCTAACTGTGGTAAAATTAAAACTGTGCCATATTTCAATTCTCCTTTCACATATATGGTAAGTTTATACTTGCCCATCATCTTGAAGTTAGGTATGGTCATATGACTTGCTCTTGCCACTGAAATATAAACAGAAGCCTTTGAGAGCCACTTTGTGTGATTCACTACTATCACCATCCCTCTATTGTGGCAACTAGCAACAGGACAGAGATTCAGGTTCCATCTGTCCACATTCCTTAGCAAGGATAACATAGAGCACAGCCTCCAGGTAACTCACATGTAAGATGAATCAAGGAGAAATAAACCTTTGTTATTTGAAGCCACTGAGATTTGGGGGTTGTTACTGCAAAATAACACAGGCCATCCAGACTGAGAAACCATCCAAACAATGTTGTGGGCTACATAATAATGGAGTCAGTCTCACTAAGTAGTCAACTGATGCCACTGAATATACATAAGTAATTGCCTTCTGATTATTACTCAGTTTCCAAACAGATGTGCCAACAAGAAGAGAAAAAACTTTACATGGAGGTTATGAGTTATTGTCCTTTATGCTATTTTTCAGTAAATATTCCCCAAATAATGAATGCCACCCTATAAAGGCATACCTACCAGTCTCTCCTTACCCGGAAACAGGTGAGAATAACTGCGCTTTTTGTTTATTATCTACAGCAACTATTCAATAATTAAATAGTTACTGAGTTCAGATCATTGTGGAGGAAACAAACTAGAAAAGTAAACTGGATAAAATGTAAAAGTCCCTAGATATTGGGTCAGGAACCTGAACTTTAATTTTATAGACAAAATACACTTACTGAGAAGCTTTGTATAGAAATTATATGATTAAAAACTATTCTTGGGGCAACTGGCTGGCTCAGTCAAGTAGGAGGATATTCATCTCAGGGTTGTGAGTTTGAGCCCCACATTAGGTATAGAGATTACTTAAGTAAACTTTTTTTAATTAAAAAAAAAACTATTCTTGAAGATTATTTTATATGGCAGTTATAGAAATAGGATGACTGGAACAGGAATCCCAAGAGTACTAGTTTCCAACAGCTGTGCCATGAAAGGCCAAATTTTAATCAATCTCTATGATTTATTTTGGCTACAACACTAAACATATTGTTAATTATGGTACTAAGTAGTACAGGAAAGAAGCAAGGCCTAAGTTGTTGTTTTTTTTTTAAGATTTTACTTATTTTGGGGCGCCTGGGTGGCTCAGTTGGGTTAAAGCCTCTGCCTTCGGCTCAATTCATGTTCCCAGGATCCTGGGATCAAGCCCCATGTCGGGCTCTCTGCTCAGCAGGGAGCCTGCTTCCCTTCCTCTCTCTCTGCCTACCTCTGCCTACTTGTGATCTCCATAAATAAATAAAATCTTAAAAAAAAAAGATTTTATTTATTTGAGAGAGAGAGGGTGTGTGTGTGTAGGGGGAGGGACAGAGGGAGAAGCAGTAGGTGATGCCCCGCTGAACAGAGAGCTAGATGAGGCTGAAGACAGATGCTTAATGATCTGAGCCATTCAAAAGGCCCAGTAAGGCCCAGATTTTCGCAAATAAGAGTAAAAGGCACACTCAAAAGTCAAGGTAGCACTAAAGTAAGATCTGGTAATGGACAAAACTGTATTCTAAGTATGAGGGGCAATCAGGGCAGTAATTACTACAGGGTTCTGAAAGGCAACCAAGTGAGTAACGGATGCTTTACTATCTCTTGGGAGGTATTTTTATATTACAGAAATGACTGGGTTGTAATCAAGTTGGGTTGTATTCGGAGTTCTTTCAAACGACTTAGAGCATCTGTGCAGTACTCCAACAAGCTTGTCTTTCCTCAACAACAATCCATTCCTTTCATTCAACAAATATTAAGTACATGTTACAGGCTAATTACCATTCTTGGCATTGAGAAAACATGAGTGAACAAAACAATGATCCCTGCCCTACTGCAACTTATATGCTAGTGGCAGTTAAATTCCATTCTAAAATTTCTCCCCCAATCCTATTACATGGGCGTGGTTTTTACAAATGCTGTTGGAAGATATCATCTGATTAATGTATGCTAAGATGTGAAAGACTAATAGTCTCACCAGAGATAATTATCCTTGAAAAGTAAATACTTCACAGATTCACAGACTCTTAGAGCTGGGAAGGACCTTGAAGATAATCTCAATTTACAAATGAGATTAAGAGATCTGCCCAAGAACACTCAGTTACCAGTAGGAGAGCAAAACCTGGAACTGTGAGTTCCAGTATTAGTGTCTTTTCCACGTAATACCAAACGCCTGTTTTAAGATTATACCAGTGAGAAGAGATGCTAGAATGGGGATTCATGATTCATACATAGGTGATACGTTTCTGGATGAATGTTCAAGGCAAAAAAGAATTTCAGGCAGTGTGTAAACTTGAAATTTCGAGAGGTGGTTATAGGGGAAGCAAACTGGGAGTACATTTCAGAAGACTCTTTCCCCCATCTCTATCCTTATAATGCCACCAGAACAAAGAAAGGAAATACAAAATTTCTCCAAAGTTAATACATACTAGAGAAGATACCTGGACATGAGCACGAAGTAGTAAACACAGCATTTGAATCTAGCAAAGTCAAACTGTAACTTATCCAAGCTGAAAGTGTACGTTCCCAGTAAAGGTACCATTTGCATTCAGTTTAAGATGGTTTTTTTTTTCTTTTTAAAATTACTTTCCTAAATACATTTTTCAGAAAGTACCAAATTAACTGATATGGGTCATGAGTATAATCACTGATAAAACGGTAATGATTGATAAAACAAGGGTGATGTTATTATGAGGCACTAGGAAAGCATTTTTAAAGATAATTCCTCTTCCTCCAGAATGGTTACACTCACCTCTTGCTTATAAATTGTACTAATTTACACATTTGAAAACTAAACTCTCCCTTTAATCTCTCAAAGATTCATGAACAAGCAACATGAGCCTTATTTAGTATTCTAATAGAAACTGTACTTTAAAAAAACTTTCAAGACAAGAGAAAAATAAGACGTGCTAAGAATTGAAAAATCAGCTTTGTACCCCCCCCCCAAAAAAAAAGAACACCGAAGAAAGATTACTGATTTTAAGAATTTTATGAAAAGGGGTGCCTGGGTTGCTCAGTGGGTTAAGCCTCTACCCTCAGCTCAGGTCATGATCTCAGGGTCCTGGGATCGAGCCCCACATCAGACTCTCTGGTCAGCACGGAGCCTGCTTCCCCTCTTCTCTCTCTGCCTGCCTCTCTACTTGTGATCTCCATCAAATAAATAAATAAAATCTTAAAAAAAAAAATTCTTCTTTTAGGAAGAATGTAAACTGACAGGAACAAGGATCCTCATTAAAATCTCATTATGGGTGTCTGTGATGGCAGTTTCCATACCTAAGATAAAAATTATTATGAGAAACCCCCCGCAAAAAATTATGAGACTTCCAATTTATTTCCATAGCTCTGCCATTCTTTTAGTTTCTGAGGCTTAAAACCTTGAAGATGCCATAGACTTTTGCCCCTACTGTTTTCTATAGTCAGTCAGTCACCATATTCTGTATCTTGCTCAAAATGTCTCTTTTGAATAAAGCAAAATTTCCAATTTCAAAAGTACACACACATAACAAGGTCTGCGACCATTAAAAAGAGCATTTTTCAAGCAATGAGAAACAATCATATGACATTCTGATTTAAAAAAAAAAAAAAAAAAGGGGGGGGGGGGGGGCCTGGGTGGCTCAGGGGGTTAAAGCCTCTGCCTTCCGCTCAGATCATGGTCCCGGGATCCTAGGATCCAGCCCCGCAATGAGCTCTCTGCTCAGCAGAGAGCCTGCTTCCTCCTCTGTCTCTGCCTGCCTCTCTGCCTACTAGTGATCTCTGTCAAATAAATAAATAAAATCTTAAAAAAAAAAAAAAAAAGGCAGAACAATACAAACCCATAGGGGAAAAATGTATAATCCTAGTTTTACAGAGAGGAAAATAATTATCAGCATAAAAAATTTTTGAAAAAAACCACCACATGAAAATGTTAAAACAGTTGTTTTTTTTCCTGCTCGGGGTGGGGGTGGGAGGTTATAAGTGCTTTTAAATTTTTTCACACTCTCTACATTTCCAAAATTTCCTACAATGAACATGCATTATTTTCAAACTCAGAAAAAAATGTTATTTAAATAATTGTCTCATTTTACCATTACATGTCATTCTCACTGCCCTCATCCTATTTCCTTAGTCTCGCCTCCTCCCAGGACTCCAAAAACAGCCACCTTCTTGAGGTTTCTGAGCCAGCTTTCCCCAGCTTTAACATTACTTGTACTCATGCTCCTAACATTCATCATTCATACTTAAATAAAACACATGGAAGCAGAGGCTGGCCATAGAAACAATCAACTCACAACAGGATTTCTCAACCTTACTACCACCGACATTTGAGGTAATTATTTCTCAAGGAGGGGCTGTCTCATCGCAAGATGTTTAGCAGCAGCTTTCCTGGCCTCTATCTGCTAGATGCTGGAAGTACCTCCCCCAATTCTAGTCATGACACCGCCACATGTCCCTTGAGGGACAAAAAGTGTCGTCCCCAGTTGAGAGCCACTGATTTAAAAGTTTTAAACTTGCAAAACCATCTGTGTATATACACATATGTCAAACCTAAACTTCTTTCCCATATGTGTCATATACAATTATACTTATTCTCAGTCCTACCCAAATAATCTCATTTTTCTCAAAAGGAACTTTCCAAATAGATCAGGTCCACTGTTCCCTAGAAAAATCATTTCATTTCGCTCCCAAGTCTCTGAACACACTGTTTCCTCACTAAAATTCCTCATTCATGCTTCTATTCAATGCCCTACATCCATCCTTTAGTTGTTCTTTGCAGAAGCATTACTGTTCAGCCCATATACCCTCTGCATTAAACAACAATATTTTATATTGCTGTTGTTAATCTCATATCCCAAACTAAGGTCTGTTGCCCTAGCACATTTCTCTTGCATAAACAATTGCACCTGGGAACGCCTGGGTGGCTGAGTGGGTTCAAGCGGGTTCAAGCCTCTGCCTTCGGCTCAGGTCATGATCCCAGGGTCCTGGGATCGAGCCCCACATCAGGCTCTCTGCTTGGTAGGGAGCCTGCTTCCCCATCTCTCTCTCTGCCTGCCTCTCTGCCTACCTGTGATCTCTCTGTCAAATAAATAAATGAAATCTTTATATATAAAAAAAAAAAAAATTGCACCTAACACTTCTGGTCATAGAGACAATCAAAAGCTTGATAACTAATGAAGGAAATTTAAATGCTCTGCTATAAATCACTGTAAACTGCTGATTTCTTATATGATTTTGCTTTGAACCTTTATTTCTTGTCATGGAGCTAGAAGTATAATTATTCCAAGTACAGAGTAACCACTCAATAGTGAAACAGACTTAGAACAAAAACAATATATAATGGTATATTTTAAGGAATATATAGGTTTCAAACTGTTCTCTACACTTTGAAGAAATGATACAAAGGAATTAAAACTACAACACAAACATGAACTTTATGAACTCCATTTATCTTAAAATATCCAGCAGAATTTCTGCTCAGTGCACAAAACTTAAGTATGGTCAACAAGAGCAGAGAACTGAATTTAATAGTGTGTGAATGTATATATACAGAAACACATTTCACATATATTATATTCCCAGTTGAAGAAGTAAATAAAGAGCTCTGTAAACTAAAAAGACACACATGTAAAGAATGCAGTTAAAGAAGCATAGTTAAGGGGCACCTGGGTGGCTCAGTGGGTTAAGCCTCTGCCTTCAGCTCAGGTCATGATCTCAGGGTCCTGGGATGGAGCCCCACATCCGGCTCTCTGCTCAGCAGGGAGCCTGTTACCTCCCTCTCTCTGCCTGCCTCTCTGCCTACTTGTGATCTCTGTCTGTCAAATAAATAAATAAATAATCTTAAAAAAAAAAAAAAAAAAAGCATAGTTAAAAGCATGAAGCCAGCCTGCTTGAGTCCCAAATATATTAGCTGTGTATCCTTGTACGAGTTACTCAACTTCTCTGTGTCTGTTTCCTCCTTGTCCAAAAGGGGATAATAGTATCCGTCCCAAAGCAAAGCTCTCAAACAGTGTTTAGCATATATAAGTCCCAAAAGAAATATTTACCATTGTTATTATTACAATGCTAGCTATTAGCCAAGTAAAAGCCCCAATGTGTAACGTTCTGATTCAAGCCTGAAGCACGTTCAAACAAAACAGAATAAACCACTGACACAAGTTTAAGCTATTAGGTCGTCTAGGTTCTCAGAATTTTTGCTAGTGCTAAACTGATTACTACACAACTAATATTTGTTCCAGTTTTTTTTTTCTTTTAATCTGTAAAGAAACTGACATAGACACCTCTGTTTTCAAGGAGCTTTACAAGCCACAAGTAAACAACTGAACTCTTTGTTATCTCCATATTTAAGCCAATTTAAAAGCGTGGTAAAAGCCTAGGTACTGTTACAGAACAACTTTTCAGAAAATACAATGAGGTTTTTAAAGTTGCAGTCAGCAATTCTTATGCAGTTATGTCAAGTTTTTGTCCTGCTAAACAAAAGCTTATCTGTCAGGGAACCAACGACCCGGCAGAAAATAAGGAAATACCAAGGCCCGGCCTAGGCGGCTCGGGAAAACAGGTCCTTAAACAGATCGCCGCAGACGCGTTCCGTCCTTCCCCTTCCCGGCGTGCAGAAAGTCGGCCCCACCCGCAGATAAATTAAGTGACAGCTGGCCGCGTCCCTGCCTCTCCCGACCCGGACCCCCGCCGCCCGGATGCTCCACGCCGCAGCCGGGCAGGGGCTCCAGCTCCGAGGCCACGGCCTCGCCGCCCCGCCCCCGACCCCGCAGCCCGGCTGCCGGGCTCCGACCAGCGGAGGCCGCCGTGGGGCCTCAGGTGGGCCCAGGGCGCGTCCGGGCGCGACGAGACGCACGGCCTCCGCAGGGCAGCTGCGGGAGCCGGGCTTGCAGGAGCCCGGCCGTCACTTACCGGCGCCTCATGGTAGCGCGGCGCTTCAGCCCAGCCCCGGCACTAACCAACTGCGCTCGGTAGCCCAGAAGGTCCCTCGACTCCCGGGCCGAGCCCCACTGCGAGCCATTCAAACGCAGCCGCGCGCGCAGCCCGCCGGGATAGCTTCCCGAGGGGCGGCGGGGAGGGAAGTGGGGGAGGTCTGACCGGCCCCGCCCAACGCTGGCTCCGCCCTCCTCAGGTCTCGCAGGATCGAGGGAGGGGGAACAGGACGTGTGGCCCTCGTGCCCCCTGGTGGCCACGGGCGCGCGCGGTAGTCTTGCTATGGGGCGGCAAGTAGTGACTCTCCAGGAACTGACGGTGGACAAGGGGCAAAGAATGACCCTGAGCTAGTAACAGTCTGGTGAGGGAGACCGTGCTTTAAATGTTGTCCCAGGAGATGAAACAATCTGCTTTAAAAGTATGGTGTGGAGAGAGTTGTATTCATTCAGTCCCATTTAAAAGTACTAAGGCAAAGTATTTAAAGTCATGGACCCTAGAGCTATGTGACCTTGGGCAAGTCACATAAATTCCTGTGTGCTTTGGTTTGCCCATCTGTAAAATGGAGATTATAATAGTATCTGCCTCACAGGTGTGAGGATTAAATGAATTCATACATATAAAATGCTTTGAGGAATGTGTCTGGTATATGTATGGCAAGCACTATACCTTTTGTTAGCTATTATGGTTCGGTTCCTATATGCGTCAGACTCTATGTTAGACTCTGAAGAACACAAGAAATATGTATGATGCAAACCCTATCCTCAGGAAGCAAGCTCAAGCTCTTTGGTGTGGGAAACACTGGAATATGAGGTGAGGGTTGAGTCTGTCCCTCACCTACTTTGAATCACTGAGGAAAATTCTCTTCATCATAGTAGAGGCAGAGCATACCCATCTTCAAAGGTAAACCACTGGTCAAGGTTAACCAAATTGTGATAGGAACAAGATTGTCTCTGCTAGGCCTCTCGCCCCTTGCAGAAGCCAATCAAGTGGTTCATTTTTGATGAAACATTTCCTTTCTTCAATTACTACATTCCTTGACTCGTTTTTTTTAGACTCTTTTTTTTTTTTTAAACTCTCCAGGGCTTGCCTAGGCAATGGGTTACTTATGTTTGGTTCAACAGTATCTTTGAGGACCTACCATGTGCCAGGCTGACACTGTACCAGTTGCCATAGATAGCCTGGAGGAGCTCATGGTGGCTTGGACAAACAGGAAAAGAGATCATTCCAATACACTGTGGTGGGTGCGATGAGAAACTAAATGTTGTATATACTAAATTAGCATATAATACTAAATTAGTATATACTAAATGTTGTGGGAGCTCAGGGCAATGGGAGGCATGGTAGACAAACTAATCAGAACTAAGATGTCATTAGATGATAACAAACAGATTTTTCTTCTCTGGTAACTTAATGCAAAAAATTAAGTAAAGGTGAAAATTTGGGTCACTACTTGAGTTGGTGGGAGAAATCTTTTAAGATATATTTTGTGTAGGGATGCCTGGGTGGCTCAGTGGGTTAAGCCGCTGCCTTTGGCTCAGGTTATAATCCCAGTGTCCTGGGATCGAGTCCCGCATCGGGCTCCTTGATTAGCAGAGAGCCTGCCTCTCTCTCTGCCTCTGCCTGCCTCTCTGCCTGCTTGTGTGCTTTCTCTCTCTCTCTTTCTGACAAATAAATAAAATCTTTAAAAAAAAAAAAGATATATTTTGCGTAAGCGATGCCTTTGAGAGCCAAGCACAAGCAGGCACATGCCTATGTGTGGGGCCACACCTGTAACAGGTGGGACTATTGAGAGACTCCAGCAGGGTGCATGAGGGAAGGGAGCAGGAACCCTGGGTTCTAGGACTGTGCAACACAGAACATTCCTTGAGTTAGACTTCCACTAAGTAGATGTGCTCTTTTAAAGAAAATAAGAATTCAGCACACATGGGTGAAGTCACTTTTTATCAAGCTATTTCTTTATCACTCTCATCATAAACAGGAATTTCCTGATGACCCACAAAAAGGCATCGTGTGGGGCCCTCATCAGAAGAGGACAAAAAGAGTGTAAGACACAGTACTTTACCTCAAGGGAGGCTGGTTGATGAGAGAAGAAAATAATGGAGTCCTAGGACTCCAGGGAATCTGCTGTGTTAATATAGAAGGATCTCAGCTAAAACAAGGCCTCAGGTGGTTTGAGGCCAGAGGAGAATCCCGATATTCGCCTTTATAGAGCTTCTCAGGGCACAGTCTCTCAGGCAGTTTGTCCCTAGACTCTGGTTTTGAGGTTATACCAGCGATGGGCAGCCCTGACCCATAGATCTCATGTGGCTGCCAAGTGTCAACATAAGTTAAGGTGAAAATAAAGAAATTTGCCTTTGTATTGCTATGTTTGAAATATATACCATTTTAGGGGCGCCTGGGCGCCTGGGTGGCTCAGTGGGTTAAGCCTCTGCCTTCGGCTCAGATCATGATCTCAGGGTCCTGGGATCGAGCCCCGCATCGGGCTCTCTATTCAGCAGGGAGCCTGCTTCTCCCTCTCTCTCTGCCTGCCTCTCTGCCTACTTGTGATCTCTATCTGTCAAATAAATAAATAAAATCTTAAAAAATATATATATATATACCATTTTAGTGATGAGAATTCAGGTCAGTTTCCTTCATTGACACTTTTTAGTCGATCAAAATTGAATTTTTTTCCCTTGGAGCCCAGTCAATTTTTTTTTCCTCTTATAGATAAAAAATGATTTAAGAAAAAACAAAAGAGGGGCACCTGTCTGGTTCAGTTGGTAGAGCATGCAACTCTTGATCTCACGTTTGTGAGTTCAAGTCCCACATTGAGTGTAGAGACTACTTAAAAAAAAATATATATATATATATGTGTGTGTGTGTATTTTATATATATATACACATATATATACATACACAAAGTGCAGCCCATACATATTTTTATTATCCCTCCACCCATCCTTGTCCCTGCTTGCCCTCACCTTGAGCAGTCTTCAAGGGAATTTACTCCCCTGACTATTCTCTCATTCCTTCATTCTGAATACCTTCTCCACTCCTTGCATCTAAATGAACTGGAGGCTCAGGCAGCCTTTCTGCCCCCACCCCATCTGCCTTTCTCAGGGATATGAACGTCATTCAGGGTGTATAGAGCGGCATTGACCATAAACACCCATATGAAAAAAGAACTCTCATGCAAAGTCTTATGCCTCCTTCTAACCCATTGGGGAGGATCATGGGGGAGGATTTAAACCAGGCCTGAGAGGCTGGACAGGATTTTGACAAGCAGGGTACTCTGGACATTTTGGGGGCAGGGGAGGGAGTGCAAAGTAAGTTACTGTCTCTCCCAATCTGAGTGAGGGAGGTGGCTCTGCAGAGTATCGAGAGCAATGACTGAAAAGGTACGCAGTCACTTGACAGGTTGTGAAGATCTGGAATGATCAAGCAAAGGTTTTTGGGAAAGAAAAAAATCACTAGAAACCCTTAAAAGTCTATTACACATGCATAAGCACTATTTCCATTTGAATATGGGTTTTTTTCTGGTATTTTACTATGCAAATGTAGCTGTATCTAAGAACAGAAATGAGATTATATCCTACTTACAACTTTGTAAACTGCTTTTTTATGAGAAATATCATATCATATAAGCCAAACCATGCCAATTAATATAAATGTACATAGTAAAAATGGCAGTTAAGGGGCGCCTGGGTGGCCCAGTGGGTTAAGCCTGTGCCTTCAGCTCAGGTCATGATCTCTGGGTCCTGAGATCTGGCTTTCTGCTCAGTGGGGAGACTGCTTTCCCCTCTCTCTTTCCCTGCCTCTCTGCCTACTTGTGATCTCTTCCCTCTGTCAAATAAGTAAATAAAAATCTTTTTTAAAAAAATGGCAGTTAAAAAAAAGGCATAGGCATTGAGGGAGAAAGTGATGAAGTTAAATCACCGAGTTGCAAGATGGCTAGTGGGACGGAGGGAAGACTGACAGCAAGAATGTTAGGTATGAAAGTGTTGTGGTTCAGACCAGAGGTTCAGGAAGCTACAGCTTTTATGGTGGTGTGTGTTATTCTCATCAATGCAGACTGATGCCAGGTCTGATAAAGAACAATGCTTGAAAAGACCTAAATAAAAGACAGCAATAGTGCATCCATTCCTTAAGGAACCACATCCACTGCTCAGCCTCAGAGCCTTTGGAAAATTCCAGGCACTCAACTTTGGTAGTCAAAGTGGGGAAGTGGGAAGTCAGTCCTTTTTTTTCTGCTCCTCCCTTGCCCACCTTCCTGTGTAGACCGTAGAAGGAAGGAATGGTATTAGGGAACATTTCAGGTAAGGCCGTGGCAGTGGAATTTAGCAAATCTTACTTGTAGTTTACGAGATTCAGGATTATTTCAATCACCACCACAGTACGGATGCCCTTGATGGTGCAGAAGCAGCCTGTTTTTTTGTGGGGTGGAGGGCGGGAGTGGTGGAGATGGTTGATTGGGAGGGGATCCTTCTGTTAAGACGGTCTCTGAGGCAGCTCTCTATTACACCTCTACAGATGGAAAGCAGGTGACGATATTCACTATTTATAGATTTTCAAATCTGCATCCCAGGAGACCATTCCCCTTCTTCTCCCAGCAGATTTCCTGCAATCAGGGTACACTGTCATCAAGTAGAAGACGGTAGGGAGCAGCGTGTTAGAGCAGAAAGAACACTAGCTTTGGAGCCAAGCTCATCTCTATCAGAAGCCTGGATCCCTGCTTTTGGGCCTTTTCTACTTCATTTTTACCTGAGCTGCGCAGTGGGGATAATAACATTGTTCTTCTAAGGGTTGTTTGGGAAGTAGGGTAACCTTGGTAAAACATGTCAGTAGACTCTGGTTCAGTGATCTCTCTACAAACCACCTCCCCTTTACCTGTTCAGTGATTTTTCTGAGAGAAAAATGTATGGTTGGGCACTGCCTTGGAAAGCAGAGCCCTGGAATGACACCAGCTTTAGGAGGGGGGCCAGTGGTGGGAAGACAGACTCACTGTGGTGCTGACGGCCTGGTACTCAGTACATGGCATCTGAACCCTATGGCCATATGCAACACAAACCCAGCCGAGCTGTTGCTTAGGGGATTCATGACTACTGGGGCCTCATAACAAACAGGCTCATGCAGAGGAGTTCAAGGGCTGGGGGCAGGCAAGAAAGCAATGAAATGGGCAGGACAGCAGTTATAAGAAGAAAGATAACGTCTATGGAAAGGAGACTTGGGAGAGCAAAGCAGATGCCAGCCTCGAGAGACGGGCTCGTGTTCCTACTCCAAATTAGCTATGTTCTTCACAACACCGGTTCTATAAGAGGTTGATAGATTGGAAAAAAAGGAGGAAAAAAGAAAAAGGAAAAAAAAAGGCTTCCTTGGCCACAAAGTTTGGTAACTTTGGATTAAACAAATATTAAGCAAATATTTATTTACTGTAGTACTTCTCAGTCTTTAAAATACGGACATCATTTGTAAATCTCTAAAAGAAAGATGTATACAGTGTTGCCCAAACGTACCCAAACTCTGAATCCTTTAAAAGGGAGAAAACAAATATTGTAAAGAATGACTCCCATCTAAAAAGAGTAGCGGGGCTAGCGTGGGCCCTGGGGGATGGGGTGTATCTCCACCTATGGGCTGGGTGGAGAGGAGTGTGGAAGTTGGGTGGGTGCCTCATGATCGGTCAGGGCTGGATGCAGCGACAGAGCCTGAACATCTGGCTAGAGCTATAAAAGATGAATTAAAAAAAAAAACTGAAATAAAGAATAAGCCATAACTTTTTTTCTTTGCCTTTTTAAAAAGTGAAAACATGGCAGGGCACCTGGGTGTCTCCGTCAGTTAAGTGCCTGACTTTGACTTGGGTCACTTGGGGTGGTCTCCTGGTTACTTTGGCTTGGTCTCTTGGGGTTTTGGGGTGGAATCCTGTGTGGGGCTCCATGCTCAGCGGGGAATCTGCTTTGAGAATCTCTCCCTCTGCCCCTCTACCCCACTCGTGCTTGCTTTTTCTCTCTCAAATAAATAAAAATCTTAAAAAAAATAACAAAACTATGGCTCTTCATGAAACAGCATGTTATAAAACAGTATGCTAAGTAAGCCTAAATATAAATCAAGAAAGTCTGGAAGAGTCTATATCAAAATGTCCATGGGGAAAATTTTTTTATTTTTGCATGCTACAGTTTGTCATCTTTTTTTACTGAACTGTATTTTCCATTTTATATAATAAATGTCCTTCTTTCATAATTAATTTGTAAAAATCACTTTACTAAATGAACCAATCATAAGCAATTAGGATATTGAACAAAAATTTTGTGCAAGTTTTTGAAAATTTAGAGTTTAATTTGAAGCTTTGGTGATATTATTGTATTACTTGTTTTTTGTGTGTTTTTTTTTTCCACTTAAGCTAACTCTGGTTAGCTTGATTCATTTGAATGGACTCCTTTCAGAAAGAAACTTACATCCTTTTCCTACAGCTGTTGTAATGAAGTATCAGAATCTTGGTGGCTCAAAACAACAGAAATATAGTCATTCTAAGTTCTGGAGACCAGAAGACCAAAATCAAGACATTGCAGGGACATGTTCTCTCTGCTGGCTCTAGGGAGGAACATTGGCTGCCCTCTTCCTAGCTTCTGATGACTCTGGAAGTCATTGGCTTATAGCTGCATCACTCCCATCTCTGTCTCTATTACCATATTCCTTGTGCATCTGTGCATCTACCTCTTTTCTTATGAGGACACCAATCATTGGATTTAGGGCCCACGATCATCCAAAATGACCTCATCTTTCTAACTACATCTGCAAAGACCCTATTTTCAAATAAAGTCACATTCTGGGTTTCTATATAGATGGATGTCAATTTTGAGGGACATTATTCAATTTACTACAGAAATAATTTAGTCCACAAACCCTTCAAAGTATAAATTGCACATTTTGGAGGGCCTCTTTGAATTTATCAATGTTTTAACTGTATAACCTCTCTGGTAAGCAATCCTAATTACAGGACTCTCCTATAGAACCGTGTTCACAAGTTCCATTTCCATTTCCAGGGATGTTCACAGCAACATTTTTTGTAATAGTGACAAATGGAAACAACCTAAATGTCCATCGACTAGGGACTGGTTAGCTAAATTATCATACATCCATGCCATGTATACTGTATAGCCTTTAAAGGGAGGGAAAACTGAAGGGGAAGATATCAGAGAGGGAGACAAACCATAAGAGACTCTGGACTCCGGGAACCAAACTGAGGGTTACAGAAGGGAGGGGTTGGGGGGATGGGGTAACAGGGTGATGGGTATTTTTTTTTTTTTATTTGACAGAGAGAGATCACAAGTAGGCAGAGAGGCAGGCAGAAAGAGAGAGGGGGAAGCAGGCTCCCTGCTGAGCAGAGAGCCCGATGCGTGGCTCGATCCCAGGACCCTGAGATCATGACCTGAGCCAAAGGCAGACGCTTAACCCACTGAGCCACCCAGGCGCCCCCAGGGTGATGGGTATTAAGGAGGGCATGTGTTGTCATGAGCACTGGCTGTTATACTCAACTAATTGTTGAACACTACATCAAAAATTAATGATGTACTATATACTGGCTAATTGAACATAATAATAAAGAAAAGAAAAAAACCAGACAGATATAGAAGGCATCCAAGATAGAGTAAAAAAAAAAATTAAGTGAACAGGGTTTAGTGTGTTTCTATTTATACTATAAGTTCCTACAAATTGAACAACCCTACATTTATGTTTATGTTTTAAGGGATAACTTTGTCTTTCAAATACCAAAAGGTACTTACTGTTCTTCAATTTTTCTGAATCCCACTTCACCCTCGTTATTAGTCTGCTCAGACTGCCATAACAAAATACCATAGATTGGTGGCTTAAACAACAGGAATTTATTTTCTCACTGTTTTGGAGGCTTACAAAGTCTGAGATCAAGGTGCTTGCTGATTCAGTTACTCATGAGAGCTCTCTTTGGTCCATGTGGACCGCACATGCGGACAGCTACCTTCTCATCATATCCTCACGTCAGTAGAGTGAGATAGTGAGCACTCCTGTGTCTCTTCTTTAAGACAGTAATTCTATTAAGTAAGCCCCACCTTCATGACCTCATCTAACCCTAATTATCTCCCAAGGCCCGAGCTCCAAATGTTACCACAGTGGGGATTAGGGCTTCAACATTTATGATTTGGAGGAACACAATTAGTCCACAACAATCTTCCTTCCAAAAAAATCAGGCCATAAAGCAATGCTTATACCTGAACCAATAGAGACTTTTAAATATTAGCACATAGGGGGCACCTGGGTGGCTCAATCAGTTGGGCGTCTTACTCTTGATTTCGGCTCAGGTCGTGATCTGTGTCCTGAGATTGAGCCCAGTGCTCAGTGTTGTCTGCTTGTCTCTCTCCCCTCTCCCTCTGCTCCTCCCCTGCCCCACTCGCTTCCTTGCTCATGCTATCTCTCTGGAATAAATAAAATCTTTTTAAAATATTAGCACACAGGAAAAGTTACCATAAAAGACCTGAATTGGTCATTCAGACACCTGATGTGGAGACAGTTTAGCTCACTTCCAAGATAGCTGAAATTAATCATCAGAATGAATCCAGAGTAACTAAGCTTGAAGAAACATGCTAGGCCATCAGCAATGTATCATTATGACTCATGCCATGGTTGTCATTCTTATTCTTTAATAAGATCTGTGGGAATGGCAGTCCTCCCAGTTTCCTAAGCAAGTGCTGGAGGGATGTGCTATAATGGGAACTTGTTAAAATGGGAATTGCACAACAGCTCTCCTGAAATGAAAAAAAGGTAATTGCTAAGGGAAGAATGGTATTACTAACCAATGTTTTCTTCCAGCACTGTCTAGTTCATGTCACTGCTGACAGGGGCATTTCATGACACTGCAGAGCCATAAACCAGAAATTTAAAAAAAAAAAAAAGTAATCCGCATAGAAATGATGCAGAAACCCAGCAATAACTAGGAAGGTAATATTACCAAAAAAAAAAAAAAAATCCCAAACTTGTTTTTTCACTGAAGGGGTTTTAAATTTCAAACAGACAAAATGGAGGGGAAATGCTTCCTCTCATTAAGACTCTTACTGACAAAAAATAAATTGCATCTTGAATAAAGTAGTGTAAGGTGGTCCTTTGCAGAAGGCTGTAATAATACTAGAGTCAAATAACACAAATAACTGGGGATTTGCAATGGAAACCCATTTTATGGAAGCTGCCATGAATCTTAGGACCCTTTAGAGCATACTGGAGGAACTGGTTGGACCATGGAGGAGAACAGAACTATTATAGAGACATTATTAAATGGCATAGACCAAAATATAAGATACTATGTATAGAAGCCATTCTTTTCTCCCCTCCCTGCCTCCGCCTTTAGAGAGATCCATTCTTGCAAATCTGGCTGTTTGAATAGGAAGTTTCTTTTTTTAGGGCACCTGGCTGGCTGGCTCAGTCAGAAGAGCATATGACTTTCAATCTCTGATTAGAGAGTTTGAGCCCCATGTTGGGCATGGAGCCTACTTAAATATTTTTAAAAATAAATAAATAAAAAGAAAATTTCCTTTTTCAAGTTTCAATCCAAATGCAACTACTCGGAAAATGGCATGAGGTATTAGAAATAGCTTCTTAGACCCCTAAAGTGGTGGTGGGGGGTGAGATTCAAAAACAAATACAAAAAGTGTGTAGATGGCCCAAATATAAGTCCGATGAGGCAACTCACATGACCTATGGAATCCTGGTATGCCTTCTCAGTTTCTTTAATTAAAATCATATTTGCTCAAAGACACAAAGGGGAGTTTGACATTTATTTTTACAAGTTGAGTATTTCCATTACTGTGTAATTCAAATTTAGTCCAGTGGGAGGTATGCCAGGAGGTTGCCCAAACTGATGATTGTTTGCTTAGATTACTTTGTGTAAGTTCAAACCTTTTAAAGCAGCAAAATGCTCTGGGTTGGTGGTTCTTAGTTCTTGCTGCACAGTAGATGCCCATGTTCTACCCTGAGCGAATGAATTAGAATCTCTGGAGTGGGACCCAGGTATCAATCAGTATTTTTAAAGAGCTTGCAAGGTGATTCTCCTGTGAATCCAGGACAGAGAACCATTATACTTTGAGGTTTGGAAACATATCATGTTATATTACTAACATTTATACTTCTTCTAAATCCAAAAGTGGTACTTGCACAATGCAGAGAATTAGGATATGTATGGTCAAGCACAATTTAAAAATTATCTGAAATCCCATTACTCCTTTATGTGTTTATCATTTTTTCTATAAATATATATGAAAGAATAATGTGCAAAATGTTTTTAAAAATATATTTTAGAAAGAGAAGGTAACTTTAGAAGTCACTTAGTAGAAGTCTCTCATTTTATAGATGAAGAAATTAAGGCTGAGTTCCTAACTCACAGTGATACAGTTAGTCCATTTGGAGTCAGGATTACAATCTAGGTTTCCCTTGATTTTTCTTGCAAAACAAAATTTATAAAAATGAAACAAAACAAAAAACCAAAAAACAGAACTTGAATCCTCAAGGTGTTTTTTTTTTAAAGATTTTATTTATTTGACAGAGATCACAAGTAGGCAGAGATGCAGGCAGAGAAAGGGGGAAGCAGACTCCCTGCTGAGCAGAGAGCTCGATGTGGGGGTGATCAGGACCCTGAGATCATGATCTGAGCTGAAGGCAGAGGCTAAACCCACTGAGCCACCCAGGAGCCTCTGAATCTTCGACTTTAACTTTTAAACTTGAAACTCCATTTTTATAAAGGCTCTATTATTTCTTATATTCTAATAATCTTAGGGGAAAAAAAAAAACAAGCAGAGCTTTTCAAGAAGTACCTTCATCTTGGGTGCCTGGGTGGCTCAAATGGTTAGGCGTCTGCCTTCGGCTCAGGTCATGATCCCAGGGTCCTGGGAATGAGTGCCGCATCAGGCTCTCTGCTCAGCGGGGAGCCTGCTTCCTCCTCTCTCTCTGCCTGCCTACGTGTGATCTCTGTCAAATAAATAAATAAAATCTTAAAAAAAAAAAAAAAGAAGTACCTTCATCTTTCTGAAGAATTCTAGCCATGCTTAAAGGAAGTTGCCTTCATTGTATTCTATGGAACATTGACTCCATAGGAAGTTAATAGATGTGATAGGGGAAAAAAGGGTGGGGGGAGCTTCTCATTTAGGTGAATGGGAAGCAGAACTAAAGGAGATTCTTTATTGAATCATTTCTCATGGTTTTAATGTTCTCTCACTGAGAATCTCTATGGCTTGTGTGCAGAATAGCATCTGTAATTTTTCTTAGATGTGTTTGACCTTGGAATCCTTCTTCAGTTCAGTTCCAATATTCACCTCAGTCTTCATGCTCTTTGGAACATGTTTTAGCAAACAACACTATGAGGGTTCCTAGGATAAAGGAATAAATGACACGTACTGACCTGAGGCCAAAGCAACCTTGATTTGGGTTATAGTTGAAACATTTTTATAGTACGTGGGGGAGTACTTTTAAAGGGAAGGAATACATGATTTGAATGATTGACAATGTTTTTAAAAGTGTTCCTTTATAATTTATTTAAGAAGCAGAACAACAGCGTGGATATTAAAAAAATTGCACGAAAACCATTAATTGGACATAACATATAATATTCTAAAATGTATTCCCTTCTAGTTTTTACATTTTTTTCACATAAATGTAATTATAGTATATTGAGTTCTGTATTGTATTTACTTTCAATTAATTTACTCACATTCACTAAACCTTCAATACATTATGTTCTAGGCAATGGAATCAAATATAATTAACATGTATTCTAACATCAAGGAATTTAGGACAGAGAGCAGTAAGAGGAGGTAGATACGTGCTCAGAGGATGTCAGCAAACACAAATGCAATGTGATAAGTGCTATTACGCAGATTTCACTGGGACAAAGATTGGCCAGTAGGGTCAAGACCCTTGTGAAATCAGTCTCAAAGTTTCATCAGAGACAACAGATAAAGGCAGAAAAGTAGAAAGAAACAGGAAAACAATCCACAATTTCCGTCTTCCTTTGATCAGATAAATAAACATTTTAGAATGTACTGGAAGGGGAAAAGCCTTTTCCATTACTGCCTTATTCAAACAGTCTGCTATGAACACAAACCTTTTTAAAGATGGAAAAAAAGAGTGGGGGTGGAAACTTCAGCATCTCCAGTTCACCATCACTTTCAAGGGTCCAAACTCATTAACTGGCCCTTTACAACCACACTCTCACAGCACTCCTCTTCCCTCACTCCCACACAATCATATCAAATAACTTGGAACCAAAGGAATTAGGGTTTGAAAATACAGTACCATTTTCAAACCGCCAATTTAAAAATATTATAAAGCTGGTGAAATACAAATAGGTGCGATTTTGCTAGCAGACATACTGTTTATAAACACTTTATAAAAGGAGGGAAAAAACGGGAAACAAATAACAGGTTATATTATCATATAGGTATACAACTCAATACGAAATCCGATCACCAGTGCGCCTTAAAAAAAAAAAAGATTTTATTTATTTATTTATTTATTTGAGAGAGAGTGAAAGAGAGTGCGTGAGCGACAGAACACGAACAGGAGATGGGAGGGGGGAGGGCAGACAAAGAGGGAGAAGCAGACTCCCCACTGAGCAGGAAGCCCTGCAGAGGGCTCCGTCCAGGACCCTGAGATCAAGACCTGAGGGGAAAGGAGAGGCTTAACCAACTGAGCCACCCAGGCGCCCCACTAGTGTGCATTAAAAAAAAAAAAAAAAAAATCATGCATAGGTGGCGGGCACTTCCTTACCTCACAAGCCTCGAAAATAGATAATCTAACCTTTACATATGAAGAGGTTGAAGCGTTAAATACTTAACGTGTCCAAAGTCACACAATCGAGTAAAGAAGCCAGGATTCAAAAGGAGCCCATCTGATTCTCAAACCCATGAGCCTTCCCACCTCCACACTGCTTCCTAGCTTTGGGGCAGAATGGGCATAGAACTATTTACCTCGCAGGGTTAATGTGACTTAAATAATAAACACAAAGCTCGTGGGACATGGCAGACATTCAGTACTCGGAAGCTACTAAATTACTTGCTCAAGATCACACAAAACCCATGGTGAAACCAGGTTAAAAGATTTGAATCAGGTGTTCAGGGGAGCGCGAAGGCAACTCAAGAAGGTGTCCTTGGCTTCAATTCCTAACCCAGAGTGAGTATGGACTTTCCCACTGTCCCGCAAGCGCACCTCAGAGTGTGGGAACACACAACAGAAATCCTCAGAAAAGAGGAGGGTAAGTAAGGTCAGATTCTCTCTCGACCCAACTTCTTCGGCTCCACGTATTTTCTAGTCCACCCTCCACTCGCCAATTTCCGGGGTGGAAGTGACGTCTATGCTGCGCGCCGGAAGCGGGCTTGCAGAGTATGACCAAGAAATAGCGGCTGTCACTGGACCTGGGCCTGGGACCCGCTTTAGAGTAAGGAGCTTCAAAGCTTTCGTAGGAGGCCGTTGCCATGACGGCCCAGGGGAGCCTGGTGGCCAACCGAGGCCGGCGCTTCAAGTGGGCCATTGAGCTGAGCGGGCCTGGAGGAGGCAGCAGGTGAGGAGCCCGGGCGAAGCTCGGTAACAGAGCCTTTACCCCAGAACTGCCGCAGAGGAATAAAACCTGACCCCTCAAGTACAACTCTTTGAAAATGATGGGTGGCACAAAGACGGCTCCCGGGGAGCCAGCGGCTTCTCCGTGGAGGTTTTTGTCGTTCAAAAGATGTTTATTTCATTACTCCCAATAGACAAACGTCTGACGAACCCACGAGAGGGCTTTCTCTAATCTGGGCAGGTGTATCTGAGGGTCTTTATGCCTATGATTACAACAGGAATGTGGGATATGAAGTGTGGGAGCCTGCAGCTTTAGTTTTTTGGTTTGGTTCTTTAGGAGCCGAAGTGACCGGGGCGGTGGCCAGGGAGACTCGCTGTACCCTGTGGGTTACTTGGACAAGCAAGTGCCTGATACCAGCGTGCAAGAGACAGACCGGATTCTGGTGGAGAAGGTACAGAGGTATAGATATCACAATAGTTTTTAGGCCAGTCCTGACCTACGGATCCACCCTCCTCTCCCAGGCATGTGAATCCTACTGTGGGACTCCTGCCCCTAATATTGGTAAACTGCTTGAGATTAATTTACAGTAGTTAAAGTGCTTAATAGTTGGAAAAAATAAAAGATGTTTGAACATAGAAGGAAGTAGATTGAAAATTATCTATTGGTGCCAGTGCCTAACAGTTGAAGTCTTCTTTCTTTCTTTTCTTTTCTTTTCTTTTCTTTTCTTTTCTTTTTCTTCCTTCCTTCCTTCCTTCCTTCCTTTTTCTTCTTTTCTTTTCTTTTCTTTTCTTTTCTTTTCTTTTCTTTTCTTTTCTTTCGATTTTGTTTATTAACCATCTGAGCCACCCAGGAGCCCCTGAAGTCATCCTTTTACTCTAGTTCCCTTACCAGTGTGTCAGGATATTCTTTTGGCTTTATCTTCAAAACAGACTAAAATTTTTGCAGCTTATCACTACTTTTTTTTTTTTTTTAAAGATTTTATTTATTTATTTGACAGACAGAGATCACAAGTAGACAGAGAGGCAGGCAGAGAGAGAGAGAGGGAAGCAGGCTCCCTGCTGAGCAGAGAGCCCGATGCGGGACCCGATCCCAGGACCCTGAGATCATGACCTGAGCCGAAGGCAGCAGCTTAACCCACTGAGCCACCCAGGCGCCCTTATCACTACTTCTTATCTAACCTATCCTTCTAGTCTGACACTAGTCCTCTCTTGCCACTTTCTCCTTTGTTCTTCATTCCACTCTAGTCAGAATGGTCTCCTTGCTGCTCCTTGAAAATAGTAGGCAGGCTTCCATCTCATACTTTGTGTACATGTTCTTCCCTCTTCCTGGAATACTCTTCCCCCAGATATCTGTGTGACTTGCTCTCTTATCTCCCTTAGGTCTCTCAAATATTACCTTCTTAGAGAAGCCTACTCATGGCACTCTCTATCCTGTTTTCTACTTATCCTTTCCTACTTACTGCATTTCTCCATGTCATTCATACATATGATATAGTTATTACCTTCTTACACTTGTAAGGTCTAAGAAAGCAGATTTTGTCTCCCAAGTGCCCAGAATAGTGCCTGGCACTTTCTTTCCTCTTAGTCTTAATATTGTTAAATACTAAGTGATCTTCATTTCATGAAATGCAGTGATTTTTACATAAAAGTGACAGCTGGTATCAGTTCTTTTCTTGAACAGTTTTTTTCATTTTTCATCATACAGCAAATTGTAATATGAATAATAACATGAAAGTATGATTAAAATGGCCTGGTTTTGAAGGTAGGTTATTATACTTACTTTAGAACAGTTTTATGGCGGGTTTGATCTTTAAATTCCCAGATAAATGATCTTTTTATATAAGTGACACACCAGGGAACTGCTTACAAATATCATTTTTTCTTTTAACATGAATAACCTGAAATGGATAGTGATATATTCTTCTAATATTGCTAGATTTATTTTGTTACTATTCTGTTTAGTAGGATTTTTGCATTTAGATTCAGGAGTGGTATCGATCTATAAACTTCACTCATAATGTCCTTGTCAGGTTTTTGGTATTTATGGGGCCACATGTAGTGAGTTGTAGAATGTTCATTTTTTATATAAGACTGGGTTTATTTTTTCCTTAAATGTTCAGAATTTGCCAAGAGAAACCATCTGGGCTTAATTACAGATTCAGTTTCTTAAACAGTTTGACTATTTAAATATTCAATTTACTATGCCATTAGGTATTTCTTTTAGGAATTTATCCGTTTCCCCAAATTTATACTATGATCACTCTAAGATTTTATTTATTTGAGAGAGAGAGAGAGAGAGAGGATGAGCAGGGGGAGGGGCAGAGGGAGAAGCAGCCTCCCTGCAGAGCATGGAACCTAAGGTGGGACTGGATTCCAGGACCCTGGGATCATGACTTGAGCCAAAGGCAGATGCTTAACCAACTGAACCACCCAGGTGCTCATATGATCACTTTAATACATTGCAAGAACTATAGAATTTTCCCTCTTTCATTCCCAGTGTTGCACAGTTCTCTTCTTTTTCCTTCATCCGGTTCACCAGTATTGATGTTATTAATCTTTAAAAGAAAACACGTTTAGCCTTGTTGATTTAAAGAAAAATTAATTTCTTTTCTCATTTTTCCTTTTCATTTCCTTGAATTTAATCTGTTCCTTTTTCTAACTTGAAATAGATGCTGAGAATGACATGGATGGAGCTAAAGGGTATAAAGCTAAGTAAATTAAGTCAGTCAGAGAAAGACAAATACCATATGATTTCATTCATATATGAAATTTAAGAAACAAATGAGCAAAGAGGGACGACAGAGAAAGAGAGGGCCAAACCAAGAAACAGACTGTTAACTATAGAGAACAAACTGATGGTTACCAGAGGGGAGGTGGGTGGGTGATGGGTGAAAGAGGTGATGATTAAGGAGGGCACTTGTGATGAGCACTAAGCATTGTATGGAAGTGTTGAGTCATTATATTGTACACATGAAACTAATATTACATTGTATGTTAACTGGAACTTTAAACTTACAAAAATTGCAAAAAGGAAGAAATAGACACTTTTAGTCTTCTAAATATGTATTTATTATAAAATTTTCAGTGCTCTGTGTCCCACAGATGTTAATATGTGGCTTTTTGTTATCAGTTAACAGTATTTCTGGTTTCCATTGTAATTTATTCTTTTATTTATGGATTATTATTATTTTTTTTAAAGACTCCATTCAGTTATTTGACAGAGAGAGATCACAAGCAGGCAGAGAGGCAGGCAGAGAGAGAGGAGGAAGCAGGCTCCCTGCTGAGCAGAGAGCCCGATGCGGGGCTTGATCCCAGGACCCTGAGATCATGACCTGAGCCGAAGGCAGCGGCCTAACCCACTGAGCCACCCAGGCGCCCCTATTTATGGATTATTTAGAAAACATTTGTTAATTCTAATGTGTAGGGAATTTTCAGTTTTCTTTTTGTTACTGATTTTAGCTTAATTGTGTAAGAAAAGAACATGCTTTGTATAATTTGGGTTCTTTGAGTTGACACTTTCTTCAAGGGTCAGCAAGTGGTCAGCTTTTGTAAATGTCCCATGTGTGTTTGAAAAGAATGTGAATTTTCCAAATGCAATGTTTTGTATATGTCAGTTAAGTTTGTTAATAATGTCATTTAGATCTTAATATCTTGATTTGTCAGCTTTTTTTTTTTTAAGATTTTATTTATTTATTTGACAGAGAGAGATCACAAGTAGGCAGAGAGGCAGGCAGAGAGTGAGGGGGAAGCAGGCTCCCTGCTGAGTAGAGAGCCTGAAGAGGGGCTCAATCCCAGGACCCTGAGGTCATGACCTGAGGTAGAGGCAGAGGCTCAACCCACTGACCACCCAGGTGCCCCTCAGCTTGTTCTTTTATTGATTGAGGTGCGCTAATCTCCCACCCTATGGATTTAACTATTTCAGTTTTAGATGGGGAAAGGAGAGATGCAGAAGCAGAAGAACAAATGTAGGGAAGTTTTGTTTTTGTTTTTTTGTTTTTTTTTTTTTAGCTAGATCATGGGGAAAAAATGGCTTCTGAAAAACCAGTAGGAAAAAATACAACAAATGGTGAGGATGCCTTATTTTTAGAAGAACAAGCTTCCTGTGACAACATGGAGAAGGGCAGACAGAGGTGGTGGAACTGAGGAGTCAGCTCAGTCAAGAGCACAGAATTGGGAATTGTGTTCATTTGACTTTAACATCAGTAAATGTGGGACTGAACAATCAATTATCTTCTATCTCTCTGATATGAGGAATTTGAGAGGCAGGGCAGGGGACTGATGGGGGGTAGGGAAGGAAAAAATGAAACAAGACAGGATTGGGAGGGAGACAAACCATAAAAGACTGTTAATCTCACGAAACACACTGAGGGTTGTTTGGGGGGTGGAGGTTAGGGAGAGGGTGACTGGGTTATGGACACTGGGGAGGGTTATGTGTTATGGTGAGTGCTGTGAAATGTGTAAGCCTGATGATTGACAGACGTGTACCTCTGGGGCAAATAATACATTATATGTTAATAAAAAATTTAAATGCGAGACTGAAGATAGAGATCATAGGTTAAAATTGTGTTTTGTTTTAGCGCTGCTGGGACATCGCCTTGGGTCCCCTCAAGCAGATTCCCATGAATCTCTTCATCATGTACATGGCAGGCAATACTATCTCCATCTTCCCCACTATGATGGTGTGTATGATGGCTTGGCGGCCCATTCAGGCACTTATGGCCATTTCAGCCAGTAAGTATTCTTGATACAACAACTCTTTCTTAAATTTTAAGAATTAAAGACAAATTTTAGTGAAACCCATGAAAATCTTTCATATTGCTTTTGGCTAGTTGCCAGGAGGGAGGGTGTGCAGGGTGGTGATGGTAGAGGTGGTGGCATGGTGGAGGGAAATGGAGCTTATCATGGCTTTTTGTTCACTTTTAATGGTCCTATTTGCTATCTTACTTTGGATCTCTATTATTTTTAATCTCTATTATTTTAACGTATGTCCTATTAAAAAAAAGTTGTTTTGGTTTTGACACTTTTTATTACTCCAACAGCTTTCAAGATGCTAGAAAGTTCAAGCCAGAAGTTTCTTCAGGGTTTGGTGTATCTCATTGGAAACCTCATGGGTTTGGCATTGGCTGTTTATAAGTGCCAGTCAATGGGACTGTTGCCTACACATGCATCAGACTGGTTAGCCTTCATTGAGCCCCCTGAGGTAAGGCAAAGGAGAAGTTAAATTTTGGGCAGCTGTAATGTAAATAGCAGACCCATCTGATTATGGGGGGTTTGAGTTGGTACTAGAGCTTATTTCTTAAGAAATAAGATCCCTTGGAGTTTGGAAGTTGTTAATTTTTTTTAAGGATAAGGCTAAATAGAGCCTGTGATTAAATAAAGTACTTGGTTCCATAAGTTAGTTCAACACCAATTCACCAATCACCTGTTTACCTTTTCTTGTTTCAGAGGATGGAGTTTAGTGGTGGAGGACTGCTTCTGTGAAGAGAAGGAAGCCCCTGGTGCCTGTGTATCGGGATCTCATTTACAACCTTCTTTTTGTGCCCAGTGGCTCCTTCTCAGCATACTAACTCTTAACATTATCACTCATGCTGAAAGGAGCCCAAAGCTCTCTTTACTCCATGGTAAGGAGATGAATCCCAGAAAGAATGTATGTATCACTCCAAACACAAAGAAACTGTACCACAACCCTTGACTGAAAATAATGTAGAAAACTTTATTTATGTTTCCAATACAGAGCAAAACAACAAAACTGTAACTCTATGTAAACAAAAGAATGGTTGCTGCTAAATCAAGAACCACAGCAGCATCTCCTTTCAATAAATTAAATGGTTGAGAACAATGCTTTAAAAAAAAAGTTGTACAGGTTTCCCTTAAGTCTATTTTCCTTAGTATTTCACTTCTATTTAACACAAGCTGGGACATAGAAATTCTGTTGGAGACACTTGTGGAAGATGTGAGAAACTAATGCTGGATTCAGATTATACATGATGAAAAGAAAAACAAACCAGACAAAAAGAGCACATAAGTATGCTTACAGTGTAATTGCTACTTTAATATCCACAATAAGGGGTTTTTAACACATTTAGGGGGAGTGAGGATTGGTGGGCTAGTTGGGGCCACAGAATCTGAGGCAAAGGAAGATACAAGGTAATGATCTTTCCCCTGCCAAGAGGAACCGGGCACCTGTTGAGCAGATGCTGCAATTCAAACTTCAGCTTTTAAGATAGCTTCAGAAGGCAGAGGGCCAGCAACTGGAGGATGGATAGCTATAACCTGCCCTGGGAAATTTTAGCTAAGACTTAAAAGCTGGATCTTATTCAAAAGGCAGGAAGAGGTCTTTCCTTTCTCTTCCTTCTTGAAACACAAAAGCCCCTTCTCCTAAGGTGCATTCTCTCTTATCAAGTTTTCAGTATTGCTTTATTTGCAGTGATTAGAAGAAACAAGACATTTTGCAGACAAACAACAAAAGCAACACACGGACATGAAATGCTCTAGACAGAGATGAGTTTAAATCTGGCCTAATAACCATTTTCCTATGTAAAGGTGATTTTATGTTTTAGGGGCTGAAGCAGTGGCTGTATTAATAGTCACTAACTTTAAAAGATTCTTAGAGAGCTCCAACCACAAAAAGCTCTTCTAAAACTAACCTTGTTTTCTGCTCATGTTTTTTCTATCTGGAAAAAAAAAAAAAGTACGTATCAACCACTTTGGCCAGAGGATGTGTATAAATGTAGAGGAATTCCTGGGCAGGCTTACCTTTAAAGCATGGGGGCTTCAATATCTTGGATCCTAGAGAACCTGTTCCACTACTGTGGACTCAACTAAGCTATAGAATATTACAGTGGAAACTGTAAACAACGCTTCTACCCTCTGCAGGAAAAAGTACTTAAAAGATTGTGTTTGCTTTGCTACCCCGACTGAGTCTTGAGGTTGAAAAAAGAGCAAAGGGAACAAAATACTCAATTTCTTAAGCCATACTGAAGGGTTTTCTCTGTCCAATAGAGTCAAATGAATAATCTGCTGGTACCTAGGTTTGCTTGCTCCATATTCTATTGGGTGGTCAAAAAAGAGTGGCACTATTTACCATTAATAAAAGTGATTCAAAAGCAGTCATGAATACAGGCAAAATAGTTTTTCTAAATACTTATCCTATAAAAGAAAGGAACATTTCACACATATTTGCAATTACCTCTCAAGGTAGTTTCCCTATGCTTGAAAGCTAGGAGTTTTATGACCAGTAAATTAAAATGACCAATAAATGTTTTATGAAGAGCAAATAAAAAGCTAAGCTTGTACAAGTGCTTCCTTGACACAGAGAGCTTTCTGAAAATAACTGGAATAGAAGAGGACTGTTGGCTTGGATCATCTTAGTTCAGAGCCAAGTTCCTGCAGTCACAATGAAGAATGAAATCGATAAAAGAAAAACGCTTATACTCTGGGCGTTTAGGTGAGTTGAGTGCCTCAAATCTTTGCTATGGCTTTGGAAATGAGTCCATAGGTTTCTGAGTTAAAAGTAAGTTTCTTGAACCAGATCAATGCCAATCTTATGCCACTTTAGTGAAGCAGGTAGGAAGAGTAGTAGCAGCTCAATCTTTGGCACTATGGAAGGAGTATGGCTCTAGAACTTTGAATTCCATTGCTGGGTTCCCCCTTTAAAAGACAGTCAAAAGTCCAAAGCTTTTAGAGAAGGATTTTAGCCAGTCTTCATAGTTTATTCCTATGATTTTGGACCTGTGTCTACTAACCTGGAGGGCATAAAAGAAAGGAGAGGAGAAACTATCGGTCAATGTGTATCATCATCTAGATTTTTTTAGATAACAGTTTGTATGTTTTGACCATGTCACACAGGTAACCACATATTGTTTCAGCAGATCTTAATTTGGAGTTAACCTTAATTTAGCCATTTGAAAAGAACCTGAAAGAAATTCTTTTTCCTCCTACCTTTAAAAAAACCACTTCCAGGATAACAATGCCTGTATTACCATCTTAACCATAGAATGGGTTTTGAGAACCAGATGACATATAAACCGACACAGAATGTATACTTAAACCTGATATTCTGGGGGAATCTTGTTTTGGAGGAAGAAGCAGAGGCTGTAGCCATGTTTTAGTTTTTGTATAGTACCCTAATATAAAAGAAGAGTCCTGGAGAGCGGTGGATACATTAAAGAAAATCAGCTAAAAAAGGTTTTCATCTTGGATTGCCACAGGTTATCTCCACAAGGATGTTAGGTCCCCACATACTTGGTCATGAATTCTTTCATATGATGAAGCCGTGTCTCTGGCTGTTACCCCCATGGTATCATCACTGAACCATGACTTCTGAGATTCCCCTTCCATGCTGGACATGTACTTTCCTTTTTGTCTTCTTGAATTTCTAGCATCCCTTTTGCCAATTCATTTTAATGGTTTAGCTTGTTAATTCTAATTTGCCTTCAACTAGTCCAGACATGGCTTAGGACTTGACCAGTGTTCTGATATTGAGGAAGTATCTGCTTCTTCTGTAAGGACAGCAGATCATATGATAGTGAAGAGCAGAACTACGTGTACTTCTTTGCAAAAGTACTTGAGGCTCAGCTTGTCAAGAGTTCAGTGTGATGTGTACAGAACCCGGACCTCTACATGATGGGAGTAGTAGTAAAGAGCTGGCACTTCCATTGGAGAATGGAAGCCTTTTAGGAAAGGTGAGGCCAAGCAGAGTCTTCAGGAATAGATTATGAATAAATGGTGATCACTTCACTGCCACCACCTCGGACCAGGAGGACTCGCTCTAGTCCCTCGGTGAGCACTTCCAGGAACTCCATGTCTTCCGAATCGGTCAAGGAGACAAACAGGTGGGAGAAGATCACACTTTATAACCTGACATTATGATAATCAGGGTTCATCTGACTCAAAACTGCAAAATTAACATGCTTGTTTTAACAATTATATACTCAGAGTTGGAGATGTCTGAATTCTGGTTCAATTTAACTCTGTGACATAACCTAGAGATCGAATTCCTTTGCATATATAATCTAAGACCTTCATTTGTTAGACTTTTTTCTAAATGTTATTTTACAAATGGGGAAACTTACAAGTAATGCATTTGTACCACATTAAAATAAGCCAAAAAAGAGGAAAAAGCCACAACGGGACAGCTTATAAGGGTGCTAGAGAGAACCCAAGTAATTTCTAAGCGAAGCAGCTCAAATCAGATTTTTCTGCCAGTGCTTTTTTTTTTTTTTTTCTTAATCTCTTTTTCTTAAAGGTACTGATGGGAATGGCCAGTCTATACCATTGCATTTCTGAAGGGGTCCCATTAAAAAAAAATCCTGCGATCAGGGTATGAGGAAAAACCCTTATCTTCTTTTCCCCCTCAGAGAAGATTTCACTGAAACTGCTTCTCTCCTAACTATATCCATAAGAAAGGGGCTTTGCAAAATGGATGGAGCCTGAAAAGAAGAAAGGACATGGGTATTGCATCTCTAGGATTGTTTCAGAAAGGGTTCTATACTGTGAATATCAGAAGTCATTTTGCAAATTTACCACCTAAAAACTCTCTTTAGGGTTCAGAGAGAACATATATACCCAACTCCCCCAAAGAAGATCAATCTCACTGCTGTGTAAGAACCCTTACCTAAGACTTTTAACAGCCTTCCCTCCTTGAGACAGAAACATGGGCACAGACAATGACTTAAGGTTACCTAGTGGTCTCATCTAAGAAACAGGCTAAGACTTTCCCTACCAGTAGCTCCACTCTTGGAAAGGATACAGTTTTCATCACCTTCAGGGTTTCGGGGTGGCCCAGGCATATTCAACAAAACCAGCTTCGCTTCATGGGACTTGTTAACTATAACCTCATTGAGTTTCACTGCTGTATGCATCCGTCTCACGTTGGAATGGTCCCTGGGCCGGTGAAAGGGAGAATCGGGTGGTTAAGGCAAAGAGAAAGCTAGGCTATAGCCAGTTTTAAAAACGTTGAGATGCAGAGCTTTTTTGCTTTGACTATGAATAATGTAATAAACAAATAATTTCCTTGTTTTCTCATTCTACATTTGCTTGTTTTATGCCAGGAACACAGTATGGTGAGAAAGAAGGGTGTTTAGTTTATGGACAATGTTAACTTGTAGCTGATATGCACAGGCAAATAACAGAGAGATGGCTAGATTTGGGGTAAAATGAAGAAGAGACTTCATCCTCTATCCAGGCAAAGTCACATGTGTGCCACTGACTAGGATACTGTCTTATGTGATAAGATTGTGTGTTGGAAAACTTACGGACGCATGTTAAGCAGGTCCTGGAATCCTTCCATCGACTTAGCCTTTTGTCCTCGGTATGCCATGTACTTGTCTTTTGTCCAAGTCATGTGCACCTTCTCCTGGTAGGTCTCTGTCTCTTCATCCTCATCAGAGCCAATGCTGGTCAATCGTAGCATTGAGTTCCGGTCCTTCACCAACTGTGCCTGAAGAGGGGCCAACACAGCTATGACCTCTATACCCAGTTTCCTCTCATGCTTCAGCTTCAATTATTTTCAAACAATAATGTGGTTATAGTGGAAGAACTGATAAAGTGAGATGGAAAGAATGTGTCATTCTATGAGAATAATACAGTATCAACCCTTTCAGTGACAGACTAGGATTCAGTGAACGCAGGAAGGTCTCACCTCTCTGTCTCGCTCTGTTTTGGACAGTCGCATGTGCCGGAGCATCTGGGACCTTTGCTCCATCATCAGGGTGCGTTCATAAGTGTAAGCAGATATGTCACTGTCATGCTGCCATAGACAACGCAGAGAGTGGGCAACAAGCACAAAGGAGAAAGAGAACTGAACCACTCACTTTCATTTCCATTTGCTAAATTAAGCCAGAGAAAGTACCACAATATCAACCTAAGTTACACCCCTATTTTGTTAAGTTACTGAGTTATATAATATTATGGACTATCAAACCTAGAAGCACTGACATTCCTTTCCATAATCTAACCATTACATATATATTTCCTTGATACAAAAATACAAACTCTAGTCTTTTTTTTAAATACTGCCAGGTTATTTTTAAAAAGCTATGTGTGATTTTAACATGCATATATGAATTAAAACTTAATAAAACCATACTGAGCAGACAAGAATCTGGGAGAAATATAAAGGCTGTACAACAAATAAGAAAGCAAAAATTAAAAAAACAATACCAAATACACAAAACATACATATTCTACTTATCTAGATCAGTGTATTAGGGCTCTGTCAGAACTAAGGGATTAATCCACATTTGCAGCTGAACAATTTCCCAAACCAGAAAAAGTTCTAGGAAGACAGGGTAGGAAATGGGGGAAGGGTGGTCTGTTTGATCTCAAACTCAGCTTTCTCACCATCTCCACCACTTCCACCTCTGCTTCAATGCGTAAGTGGTAGAGGAAGGTAGCCAGGTCCTTCTTCATCTGAATACTGTTGTCTTCTAGTTGGGCTACTGTGAAGATCCGTATGCTACATTTTCGCCACACCTGAGAAAGTACCATACATACATGGCAAGTTAAATGCAAGAAGGCCACCCCCCCCCCACAATAAGGAGTTATTCCTTAAACACAAAACATTTTTTGCTTTGGACAACCTTGCTGTAGTATCAGGATATTTGTTTTTAGCTTCTAACTGGATATACTGTTGTATGAGAGCAAAAGCTTGACTAAGAAACACATTAAAAACAACTTCAAGAAGTTCTTAATTTCCTAACAAGAAGAAAACCAGCAAAAGGGGATACAGAATATATTAGGAGGGTGCTGTATTTGGATAGCATATTGATGGCCCCATGCAGACTCTAAAAGTTACTATTTTAACTTTTAAAGTTAAATTTTAAAGTTCAGCTTAACTAGTCTTACCAAAGGATGAGCATGCATATGTATAAGATACACAAACATACGAACAGAGATTTCCAGTATTTGAGAGACTTTGGTCTTTTTTTCTTTTAAATGGATGTGTTTTCACTTGTCAATGTTTCTCCAAGAGCTCATATGGAACTTTATTAATTTGCTGTTTAACTTGGAGATAGGTATCAAATAGAAAAAAGACTACTTCTCATACAGTTGGAACTAGGACCATGGGAATGCTAAGAAAAATCCGCAGCTCCTCTGATCCTAAGCCCCAACACTATAATCAAAGAGAAAGGGTCTGCCTAGTGAACCAGGACAGATATTAAGGGAGAAAGACTTTTTTTTTTTTTCCAAACGTATCTAACGTACCTTGTGCTGTTTGAGTAGGAAAGGTAATAACATGAGCATGCCCCCATCATGCACAATCCACCACACATCAATGTTGCCCTCAGAAAACTGCTCCACATTGCTGGGAAAGAAGGAGATGTTTTTAGCCACCAGCAGGGCCAGATGGGCAGCAGTTGTCACTCGAACTGTGCCTAGGGAGAAAACAGAATCAGGACAAACAGAGAAGACTCTTCACGCTTGCCTTGCTTCCTACCATGTCAGGAAAGCAAGGATAATGGTTTTGGGTTGGTTGCGTTTTTTTGTTTGTTTTGGTTTGGTTTTATTTTTTTTTTTTTTTGGTTGTTGTTTTTTACATTTCTTTAAGCAAAGTGTTCTGTTTACATAGTGGGTTATACCTGATCGGGTAACAACAATCATTAAGAAAAATCTGAATAACTAACAGAATTAGATTCGGAACCATGATTTACATTACTAAATTCCGATCACTACATTTCTAAGGGGGGTGGTTATGTGAATTCTGGAGATTTTGTTGAAAGACAATCCTTCCAATTCCTGTGAGAATGTCAATGTGGCAGATCATAAATGAAAACTGGGCAATTTCAGAGAAAATTCCTAGCATGATACTTGACAGAGATAAACAATTCATGAACATAATATAAAGCTGGAGGGGGTGAGGAGAATAAGGTTATTATTGTTAGTAGTTATTTAGGCGCCCTTATAGGACTATGCTTCAGCAATGGCACAGTCTCTACTTTGGAGGCTATGGGGTGGGACTAAGGCAACAGAGGTTTGACTGTATCCCTTATTTGGGCCCTCTGGATAAAATGAAAAGTGTTCTGTACCAATAAAAGTCTTCCATGCTCGGGCATCTTCACTCTGGCGCCAACCATTAGGCCATCCCATCACCACCGTGTTGTGCTTCATGCCTCCAAGGCCACATGACTGGATAAGGTGGGAAATGCCCTCCCTCAGCTTGGCGGCCACCACCAGCTGGCAGAACCCTTTCACCTTCTCTGCCTCCATTAGATGCTTTATAGTCTGAAAAAGAGAATCTCAATGCTGAATTGCTTCACCCTTTTTCACTCTCTAAGTGCTTACTACATATAGTGCTGGTTGACCACATAGAGTTCTTCCGCCTTTTCCTCTGTAACATACCAAACAAATCAAGAACAGGGATCTTCATAAAACGAATATTCAATATTCTTTCTTAACTCACCAGGAGGAGTGTGAACATGATCTGCTTCCTTCCTCAATCACCCTGATGCCCTGACTCATACTATTAGAAACTCAAATTCAGTTTCACTTAAGAATTTTCTCAGGTATGTTTTTTCATTTCTCCTATTTCCATCTGTTTTGATATTTTAATGGTGATTACTGATGACCATTGTCTTTGCTTTGCTATTATTTATTGAAGCCAATTTGAGATAATATTTCATTTATTCTTACTCCACTCTCTTAGTGGAAAGACGAAGGGAATAATGGTGTAGAAGACAGACAGGATTTTCCTGAAGGCAGAGATTAAGTCAGTGGTGTAGCAAGGGTAATAAGCAAGGTTTATTGATTTCCAACCCTGTGCTTTTTATTTATTTTTACCATCATTCCAGACTAATGTTTCTTCAAGCATTTCTAGTTTTTAGGGTTTCAAAGTATTCCAAAATGAAATCCAGTAAAATTTTTGAAAGGTAATTGTACGTTTCTCTGAACAGCAGGGTTGGTTTTATCATTAAAATAAGTATTAGAGTCAAAACTGCTTTCTTCTTTAGGAGAACTTACACTTGGCAAGTTAATCAAAAGTAAAGCAACCTTGGTCATGACACCAGTGTAGGCTGGTAAGGAGAAAGGAAAGTTGTTCATGGCCCCTTGTCATCAGAATGAGCAGAACCATCTCCACAGTTCAAAGGATAGATTTATTTACATGACTTCTCTGAGGCCCGAGTCAACGTTTAGAGTCTATTTGGAAACAGTGCTTAGCCTTGACAATCTTGAAAGTTTAGTAACTCTTTTTAAATGGAAAACATAAATTATTATCTTCTGGTTCATCTTATTATTTGGGAGACGATGATTGTTCAAAAGTTAGCACTAAGAAGGAAACCTCCCAGAACATGCAGAAAAGCGATTAACTGAGAAATATGATGTCTGACAACTTAACATCACAAAATCATAAGCTAAATTCTACTAAGTCAATAAGCCTTGACTCTCACCTGCTCAGCAGCTAAAGCTTCCCCGTAGTTCTCCAGGAAGTTCCCCACAATGACAGAGCCCACAATAGTGAGACCCTTTCCTGCTTTAAGTTGTGAGGCAAAGGTGAGGAGGCGAGGATGCTTGACATGTAAGTCTTCATCTAATTTCAGCAATACAAGTAACTGAGGCCTGTAAAGAGGTTGGTGGGAGAATGGGAGGGAAAAAACACTTTGGGTTTGGGGAACAGAATGATAAATTCTACCCTTTAATTCAGGAGATCTAAATAAAACATGTAAATGGGAAGAAGGAAGAGATTAGAGGAAACAATAGGATGAGGTTGTAGTTTATTTGAATCCTCCCAGTATTACCACAGATTGACCATTCTTCAAGGAACAAAAAAATGGCAGAAGTCTAGATTAGATACCCCATGAAGCAAGGAGAATAAAGTATGAAGGATTTGGAATCATTCAAAACAGGTCCTTTACACCATTTCTTTGAGCCACCTGAATTCCTTATCCTATAATCACTGAAGCACACAGTTCTGGGTGTTAACCATGTGCCAAACACCATAGCACTAAGCTCTATTGATTTCTTTACCTCCAGTTTTTAGTGTGTGGTGGTCCTTCTTCTAGCCGGAGCAAAGCGAACCGGGCTGCACTGAGGGACAGCCCACGGATTCCATCACCCCACTCTTTCTCCGCTCTGGGAGAAAAAAGAGAAAAAGGCAGAGACAAGTATCAACTATAGCAAGTACAATTTCAAAACAAGGTTTTATTTTTCTTTCTAAAACTAACATATGCATGCAGTAGAAAATTAAAACTCATATTAATTATTAATATAATGCTCTTAACATAATGAACCCACGAAAAGCAGATCCGTATTGCTCTTCATCAGTGGACCACACTGTACAATAAACAATTCAAAACAAAGGCTGGAAGGATCACTCGCTCATTCCTCTATGTAACTGTTCAAAAGCAATGATGTAAAATAGCAATTTGGAGAAGGAAATTACAACAGACCCAAAGATTAATTTAATTTTGAAAATAATGGGGAGAAAGCAAAATTCAATGTAATCTTCTGAACCAGTGTTATTTATTCCTCATTTTTTAAGTTTTTTCTGTAGTCTTAGTTGTTATGAAGTTACTCAGTATTGATTTCTTTTTCATTTCAGAGATTATACCTTAACTGAAGAGAGAAGCAAAAATACTTATATTTGTGTTAGACTTTAATATCATTATTTTGACATGTCCTTTTAGCAACTTTTTAAATTGATCTGTTCATACTTTCTCAATGGGTTCCCCTATTGATTCTGTAGTTTGTGTCTGTAAGATGGCTAAAAGAATTTGGGGTTATAGAGTTTAGTTGCAGTTAAATGAGGCTGTCTGGATCCTTAATGCAATTTTCATTAAGCTGGCTCTACCAAACTAGTCCATTTTGATACCTGTAGCAGTAATCAAGGTCAAATCCACAGACTCACCCTTGGTACTCGATGTACTTGTAGATCATACCAGCTATTACCATAGCTACAATGGCATAATACCAGGAAGAAATGAACATCAGAGCCAGACAGATACTCATTCCCATGAAAGAGAGGGCCCTAGAAAATTAAAAACCAAAACACAAACAAGAAAATGTTTATCTAAGCAGCTGAAAAAGAAGCCTGTGCTAGAGGTGCTTCTCAAACTGGTGAAGGATTGTTATTATCTTTTTAATTCCAATATACTGCACACTGAACTTTTATAAAATGCAATAAAAATGAATTATTAGAAAAATTACTATATGCCCGGATGCTGTGAGAATATTAAATTGCTATAAAAGTTTCAAAATGATTTTTCTCAATTATTATAGTTATCTTATCCTGGACTGCGATAGTCAGCAAATCTGCACCGAGGCCCGAACCATCTTTTGTGCTGATGTTTCCCACTGCTGGAAAAATACATAAATGAACAGGTTGTAATGAAAGTTATCTGTAGGTGTGAGGATAATAAATACCTACTTAGCAAAGCAAGAATGGGGCACATAGAGTTATTAACATGATCTTTTTTTTTAAAGTATTTATTCATTTATTTGACAGAGATTACAAGTAGGCAGAGAGGCAGGCAGAGAGAAAGGAAGGGAAGCAGGCTCCCTGCTATGCAAAGAGCCTGATGCGGGGCTCAATCCCAGGACCCCAGGGTCATGACCTGAGCCACGAAGGCAGAGGCTTTATTAACCCACTGAGTCACCCAGGCGCCCCTGAACATGGTCTTTTAAAAAGAAGTATCTCATGTAAATATTGCTTAAAACCTTATGAACATTCCTTAGCATCATGCAGAACCCACTAAAGAAAATCTGCCATTAGTTTTCTTACTTTACATAAGAGAATCTTGGCAGAGAGGTGCCCGAGTAGGTTGTGGGTTAAGTGTCCAACTCTTGATTTTGGCTCAAGTCATGCACTCAGGGTCCTGGGATAGAGCTATGCATTGGGCTCAGTGCTGAGTGTGGAGTTTGCTTAAGATTCTCTTTCTCGGAGTGCCCAGGTGGCTCAATCGGTTAAGTGTCTGCCTTTAGCTCAGGTCCTGATCTCAGGGTCCTGGGACTGAGCCCCACATCAGGTTCCCTGCTCATCAGGAAGCCTGTTTCTCCCTCTCCCTCTCCCAATCCCCCTGCTTGTGCTCTCTTGCTCTGTCAAATCAATAAATAAAAAGTCTCTCTCTCCCTTTGCCCCCCCCACATGTGGTGGCTCGCTCTCTCTCACTGTCTCCCTCTAAAAAAAGGAGAGAAAGAAACTTGGCAGAGAATGATGAAATGCCTGTTTTGATCAAATAGATTAAGTAGACAACCATGCTTACTGAAGTTCTTCTGTGTACAGAATGAACTTCTTAGCTCTATGATGAATGAAAGAGTGAACAGGAGAGTTGTTAATATGGAGAAAATTATCTCTAATAAAAACATAGGAGAAAGATAAAGGGAAAAGCTAACAAAGCAAAACAGTAATGCAACAAAGTTCATAGTGAACATTTAATTAAGGTTAAAGCTAGAAGGAGGATTAGAGGTGATAATATTAGTGAGGATTTAAATTTTTGCCACATAAAGGTCACACTAGTGCCTACCACTGGTGAGTGAAGTCAGGAAAGGGTCAAGGAGGAAGGCAGCACAGAGGAATGTAGCAACAGGTGCACACAGGACATATTAAAGAACCTTTAGCTATGACAGGAAGGAAATGAGGAGGAGATGGGATGGCAGCTAAAAGCGGGATGACTCCCTTAGTGGTGATGTGAAGGCAGCAGCTGTAGCAACATTTCACTGTGAGCTTTACTATGTAGCAGGATGATAAAATTAAATTTGATATAGTTATGTGTTTTGTTAAAAGCTACAAAGCTAGGGAATAGTAGAGCTGACACTGAGCTAAGGTCATCTGACTCCACAGCTCATACTCTTACCTGCTAAATGAACCTCATAAGGAAGAGAGTTTGAGAATGAAAACTGATGAGAAAATAAGAATGAAGACAGAAAGGGGTGAAGTCCAGTGCTTAGCTAAGAAGGAAATGGGAAAACAAATAATGCGAAGGGTAGGCTGGTTTAACCTGAAGAATGCAGCAGGCTGGAAATACATATTTCATAGTTTCGGTCTTTATTCTCAAGTAGGTGTTATAAATTATAAACTGAACTATGAAAAAACATGGTAATATGATAGAAATTCAGGTGATCACTGAAGCTGAAACAGGAAGTACAGGATGGCTGGCCAAGAAAAATTTTATTAACCAACCCAGAATCTCCTACTTTTCTAGTTCATGACAGGTTCTCTCCAAACGTGGGGAAGAAAAAGAAAAAGAACAGACTTACCAGTGGTAGTAGCGGAACCGGGGTCTCCAGTTAGGTGTTCGAAGTAATGTTTGTAATGCACATGCCAAATTCACAAAGAGGTAACACATAAGGAAAAACCTGGCAGAATAAAAATAGTAAAAGGCATGATTATTATTGTAAAATGATTCTCCAAGGGTTATTGTAAATAGAGACCTTTGTTGTTTTTTAAGCCTCTGTTCTAGCTCACTACAGCCTTTGATTAAGACTAGGATGTAGAGAAATTTAACTTCTCCCCACGGACTTGCTCATTTTTCTGTGTTCTCTCACAGTGAAAGACACATCCACTCTTTACTCAGTTGTTTTTGGGATAATCCAAGTTTACTCTTTGTTACTCATCTTTGTTCCAAATTAACTTATCAAGTCCTATGGATTCTACCTATTTACACATTTTAAAACCTTTCCCCTCCCTTCCATCTCTACTGCTATCACCTTAGTTCAGGATCTCATTTCTTCCTTGCTGGATTAAATAAGCTTATGGGTGGCATTCTCAGCCCAATTTCAGCCTCCTTCTCACTTGTCTTTTATACCAAACTGATCATTCTAAAACATAAACATGATCTCAAAGGATCACTCACAACCTCCAGGTAAAAGTTCCAGGTCTTTTGTGACCTGGCTCTACCTGCTTCTCTGCTCAGCTACTCTGAACAATCACACTCCATTCTATCCAAGCCAAACTACTTTGAATTCTCAGATGTGCTATGCGGTTTCATTCCCAATTCCTTTACACACATTCTGCGTCTGGAACATCTCACTCTTTCGTTGCTTAGTAAATAACCAGTCCTTTTTCAAGATGCAAGTGTCTCCTTCCCTAGAAAACCTTTCTTGAATCTCAGTCCCTTTTGAGCTCTTACAGCAGTGTTCACCTTTACCATAGTTCTCATCCCACTACACAGGATTACTGGTCTCTCTCTCTCTCATCAGTTCCTTAGGGTTCTGTCATTCATCTTTGTATTCCTAGCATGCTGCCCAGTGCCAGGCAGGTATTAAGTCATTACTAAGTCACAGCTGAAGGATCAAAGTTAACAGCAGCAGTAAAAGCTACAACCAGCTGATAATGAATAAAAAATGAAGGCAAAGAACTTTTGAAGTTATACAGGTAGGAAGAAACCATGATGATTTATAAAAGTTAGCCTTGAAGTTCTTAGGAATATATATTATTTAGATGAAGTCACACCTGTACTTGGCTCACTCTTTTCTCACTACTGTTATATGCCTGATGGAAATCAACATGTACTACACATCATATAAGCAAGAAAAAACAAAGAGAAGAACTTACATAGAAAGAATTGGGGCCACAAGATCCAGGGAGGCGATAAGAATCCCCAGCTCTGCAATGGCAGCAGTTAGAAGTAAAGCCCAGGTAGGTTCCCCGTTGGCTTTGCTGTGACCAAAAACCTGTACAGAGAAGGGAAATATCAGACACAGGTGGTGGGGAATGTCTGAGTCAATGTTCCCTGATTCCTCTATGCTACAGTTTCAGATATATGACGGATAATAGTGTTAACAACTGTGGTATCTTTTAAATAACTTTACCCTACTCACATATAAACTCATCCCCCATAGCGACTTAGAAGGTTTTGTACAAAAAACCCTCGTCTTCACATTGTATGATCTAGTAATTCCTAAGCCTATGAAGACCCACACAGTTTCTCATAAAATCTGACAAAAAGGAAATAGGGTATGGGAAAGGGACACTCACCCTCAGAAAGGGTATGATGTTATCCTTGGCTATTGCCTGTAGCAGCCTTGGTGCACCTGTGAGACTCTGAAGTCCAGCCCCACACGTGGAGAAGAAGGAGCCAATAACAATCACCCATGGGGAAGGCCAAGATAAGGTACCCACCACCAGATTACCTTTCACAGCATCCCCAAACCTGCATAAGAAATGAGAGTATGGAAATTTATACTGAAAGACTAGAGAGACATTCACCTAATTTTTTCTGCTAATAATTTTTTAGAGAATTAAAATTGAGACAGACATTACGTATTAAGAAATGTAAAGGTAGGCAGATTTGATTTATATCAAGAAAAAATAACCTGTAGACCCAGAAAATAAAGCTAAACTTCAATTATAGCTTCCCCCCCAAAATATCAAAATATCTGTGCTCTTTGCAAAAAAAATTGGAAAATACAAAAAATATAAAAACCAGATAGAAATCCATAATCACAACATAACTGGTAATATTTAGTATACTTTCACATTTGAATCTGTTCACTGTTTTTAAAAATACAGATGAGATCACAGTACACCTGTAATTCCACATTTTTTTTTAAAGATTTTATTTATTTGACAGAGATCACAAGTAGGCAGAGAAGCAGGCAGAGAGAGATAGGAGGAAGCAGACTCTCTGCTGAGCAGAGAGCCCGACGCGGGGCTCAATCCCAGGACCTGGGATCATGACCTGAGCCGAAGGCAGAGGCTTTAACCCACTGAGCCACCCAGGCGCCCCTGTAATTCCACATTTTTAACTTACATTTTCCTATGTCATGAAAAACTTTTCAGGAATAAAAATTTTAGTGGTTTTAACAATATTGTATCATAATTTACATAATCCATTTCTCTAGTGTTGATTTTACACTATGGAAAATAATGTGACTAACATCTTTATGCACATATCTACATTCACACATCCCAGATTTGTTCCCTTATGGCAGATTCCTAAGAGGGAATAACTGCAGTAAAAGGGATCAATATCTAAAATACTTCAAAATCACTACCAAAATGGTAGTGATTTCCAGAAAGGTTATATAATACATTTTATTTCCACTGGAAGTATATGAAGGTTTAAGTTTTATAGTACATACCTATTTCACACCAGCCTTGAGTATTAAAATTTTAAAAGTCAGTCCTAATTTGATGGGTTCATGTGATCTCATTATTTATTTATGGTTTTAACCATCTTTTATTAAGTATGACACACAAAAAGTAATGTACAAAAAAAATGTACACTTCAATAAATTTTCACAAAACATCCATGCAGCTACTATCTAGTCAAGGAACAGAACACTGCCAGCACCCAAAAGTTGCTCTTATGCCTACTGGCCAACACTAGCCCTTTTGTCCCCCCAACCACTGTCCTTTTAATACTATGTCATTTTACCTGTTTTTAAATTTTCAATAAATGAAATAAGGTATATGTCTTTTGTTTCTTTCACTCAACATTGTGAAATTCATCCTATTTTCTTTGTGTATAGCTGTGGTTCATTTATTTTTCATTGCTCTATGGTTTTCCACTCCATTTCCATTATGAATACATAATTTATCCATTCTACTACTGAGGAACATTTTAACTATTTCCAGATTTTGACTATTAATGATAATAGTGCTGTGAGAATTCTTATCCATGATTCTTAATGCACGTGTGCATGCATTTCTTCTCAGTCTTAAGGTATGTGTATGTTCAACTTTAGAAGATAACGACCAACAGTTTTTCTTTTTCTTTTTTTTTTTTTTTAAGTTTTTATTTATTTATTTAACAGAGAGACACAGTGAGAAAGGAAACACAAGCAGAGGGAGTGATAGAGGGAGAAACAGGCTTCCTGCTAAGCAGGGAGCCCCATGTGGGGCTCGATGCCAGGACCCTGGGATCATGACCTGAGCTGAAGGCAGTGGCTTAACCAACTGAGCCACCCAGGCGCCCCAATAATGACCAACAGTTTTTTAAAGGGATATTCCAGCTTACATTTTCAGTACTTTTTATATTATGGAGTAATTTACCAAAGCTCATACACCCATATATTTTCAGTGACAATAGTACAGTAATAGTAAACTGTGCTACTTATTCTTTTTTGTCAACAATATGCATATACAGCATCTACTGGGATTTCTGTCCTAAAAGAACTCCATTGAGTCAGAAAGAGTGATATGAAAAGCTACGATGTATATGGTATATGCAATACTGTAGTGGCTGAATAAGAAGGGGTGTATGGTTACCTCTGCTGGGTGAGTGTGAGAAAGATTCACGGGACAGAAGACACTCAGTCTAATCTTAGAGGATCGATGTGTCTGCTAGGAGGGAATTAACTGTTCTAAGCAAAGGAAACTGCGCAAACAAATGTGTGGCTGAGTATTTAGCATCAGGTTATGGCTGGAGCCCAGGGAGTTTACAAGGGAATGCTAGGAGAGGACATCAGAAAATGGTACACAGGGCCAGATCGAAATGATGGGTTTCAAGGGGCTTTTGGCAGGCTGTAAAGCAGGAAGGTTTGTATGATCTAATTTTGTGTTGTAGAAAAATCTAGTGGCAACAGGAAAGAAGGATTGAAGATGGTAATATTTAAAGGGAGATAATTACAATAATCTAGACAGAAGATCCCAGAGGCCTGGGAAAGGGGACGGGGGTAAAGAATAGTGGAAAGGAAGAGATCTACTGAGATGAAAGGTGGACTTCACAGGACTTAGAAACTAACTGGATGAGGGACCTGGTGGAAAAAGTCTAGGATGGCACCCATGTTTCTGTTTTAAGAAGGTGAATTGTGAGGCTAGTTAACTCCCCCAGATAGGGAAAATGGGAAGAGCTGTAGCAGGGTTAGGGGAAAGATTTTTCTAGGAATCTCTTACAAAAACATATTTTTTGCTCATAGAGGAAAGGAAAGGAAAAACACTCAGCAACCTTCATGAATGGAATGAAGAAATTTTCAAGACTGTATTTAGAATGCTAAACAGATACATACTTATTATGTTTCATAGAGGAGATGCTAGAGACACTTAGAAGTTTTTGTTTTGTTTAACTTGCTCTCCTTCACTTTTGGTTTCAGTTTTCCAACAGCTCTTCATGTGCAGGGAAGCCCTTGTGATGCAGACAAATTCACTACTTTATTGAAATGCTATATTCATTGCATCTCACATATTTATAACAATATAACTGGTACTTATTATTCACTAACATTTTGGGAACTATATACATATATTTCCTAATTGTTAGTCATGATCTATACCTCAGGTTGGGTTTCGAGTTTATGATTGTCATGGGGCAAAGTGGAATGATCAGATAAAATGGAAGACAGACACATAAATGTTACAAAGAGATCAACTACTTACTTGTCTCTAAGAACAACACCTTCAATACAGGCACCAAAAAGGACAACATTGCTTAAATCTACCATACTGAGAGTCAAGGAAGGTGACCTCCAACACTCTGAGATAAAAAGTAAACACTCAGGATATTTCTTCTATCAGTAAAATGAGGTACTAAATTCACTAATGTTGTCAATTCTTCCTTGAATTTTAGAGCTGAGGTGGGTAGATTATCCAGTGAGAAGTGAGCTGGTAAGATGAAAGTATTGATCAGCCTCATTCCACAGATGTGCCTATGACTAAAACTCAGCCTAGATCCATGAAAAGGATACAGACAAAGGAGGTGGTCAGGATGGCGAGGATAGTGCCAATGGGAATAGACTTTTGAGCATCCTTCAGATCCCCAGATCTGTTTGATCCAGCCATGATACCTTTAGAGGAGGAAAAAAGAACAAGTTAACTTCTTAGTTCCTGGACACTTTGATATTCGTGTTGATACCAAAGACTGGAAGCAATTAAGAAGCTGGAGAAGATAATTCTGTCTCCTAAGAAAAATCACTCCCTGGGTCTCCTAACTTCTGAAATAGACAACAGCTCTTTTGCTTACCTGTGACAGAGGGAAAGAAGATCCCCACCAGAAGAGTAAAAGATGTGGTGATGTCAACAAGGACGTATTCATGGTTTAAACTGCCTAAGACATCAGAAGATTTGGCTGACGGCTTTTCAATTATCTCTCCCTTCGGTAGGTAATTACTCCAAAGATTCTCTGCAGTGGTAAGAAAAAGGTATATAAGCAACAGAAGTATGGAAAGAAGATAATTAGGTAATTTTCTACCTAAACAATATTCTAAATCAGATTCCTCATTTATATAGTTTTTAAAGGTATGTTTGCTTCTACATGAGCACATATATATCATATAATAAAGAACACATAAATAAAAACCTACGGTTCTTTCTCATCTGATTCAAATGTATTTGACAAAGTGCTTTGTTACATACAAATGCAATTAAATACACAAATGCAAATTAGTAGAAGTTAGGTGGACTAAAGATGAATGCTCAGCGGCTTTTTTAAAATTAGTAATCAATGCTATTTTTAACACCTTAGTGTAAAGTTGCTTACATGCAAAGATATTTGTGGACCAAATAAGTCACTTAAGGCAAGAGTTTCAGAAATTGGGCTGAGTGAGGAAAACAGCACATGTGGCTGTGGTGACACTGAAAGCTCCATCTGGTTGTTACTGTGAGAAGAACACTGGCCATTTTACAGTAACACACAGGGTATTGTATTATTTTATCCTACTCAAAAAGGATTTGCTTAGCTCTGTTCTCAAAAAGAGGGAAATTTTATTTTATTTTTAAAAAATATTTTATTTATTTGTTTGAGAGAAAGAGAGAGAACAGGGAGAGCAGCAGAGGGAGGAGAAGCAGACTCCCTGCTGAGCAGGGGACCCAACAAGGGACTTGATTCCAGGACCCTGGGATCATGAGCTGAACTGAAGGCCAATGCTCAACCAACTGAGCCACTCAGGTGCCCCCAAAAGAGGGATATTTTAGCAGAAAGCGCCACAAGGGAGTCTGAAAAAGGGTAAGTTCACTAAAAGAAAAGCAGAAAGATGTTGAATTAAGAGTGGTGTGCTGAGCTTGAGGAGGGAAGCGATGGTGTGGCAGTGAGACATGGACAACAGAAGAGTCTACAATGGAAAAGCCTGCTTTCCTGAACAAATTAAAAACTTGTTCAAAACCTCCTGACTTACCTGTAATGACACCACTAGCCAATCCAGGAATGCCCTGGATTGAAGTGACATTATTGTGAATAAAGTATTCGTCACAGGTGGCATTGAAAAACTGACTTGAGTTACAGAAGAAGCCCCATAACTTTGACGGTACTGTCATGTTGTTAATTTCCTTGGTCTTAGAGCAAATATCAATGTGTCTTGATGAAAGGGTACGGTTACCCAGCATGCAGACCCTAGTGAAAACAAACACAGAGAAAGAGGAAGTAAGGGTAAAAAAATAAAATAAAATAAAACAAAAGAAGGTAGGTTAGAAATAGGTTAGTAATGGAAAAAAGAAAAACCAAAAACAAACCCTCATCTCTAAGAGGATGTGAAAGGACCTAACATTTATTGACTTGCTCTGTAGATGAAGATTAATTTACACTTTCTGCAAATTTATCCTGACAGCCATCTCACAAAATATGCATTAGTATTTCTATGTTGTGGATGGAGGAACTGAAGTTTAGGGTAATAAAATAGTCTGCCTGAGTCATACCAGTACCAGTAGTGATAGAGTTCAAACAGAACTGTCTGAAGACACTATGCTTACTCATCTTCCAAATTTTCTAGGTTTCTAACCAATTGTTAGGTCTAAAAGAATCCCAGAGTCCTTTTGTTCTTTCAAAAAAAAAGAAAGAAAAGAAAAACAAAACAAAAAAAACCCCTCCCTTCTTTTTTTTTTTTTTTTTGGCCTAGAAAAGCCTATGTTCATAATGACCCATTTGAAAATGTTACACTAAAGGTCAAACCTTCTGGCTACTGTTACAAGAAAGACAGCTTGGCTGGAATAAAAAGCACATCCCACTATGGCCTAAGAGAAAACTATTTTTGAACATGAGCCTAGACCCAGTGGGAGTGAGGGTATTTAAGGACATTACAAATAATAACTGCTGATTTTATTTTTTCCTTTAACCCAGGGCTATAAATATGAACAAAAGAATAATACACCCACAGTTAAAGTAACTCTCAAGAGGTACAAAGCGACTTTTTAAATCTGCAAAAATGATAGCATACATACATAATGAACCATATACCCATTACTCAGCTTCAACAACTCAACATTTCCCAGGCTTGTTTCATGCATTCCTCTAGGGAATTTGGTCTTCTTCTGGTCAATATTTTAAAGAAAATACCACACATCATGACCTTTCTCCCACCAAAAAGGAGAAGCATCAAAGGAGAACTTGAGGCAAAATGGAATTTCTCAAGTTAAAATATCCAGAATATAGCTTTCAAAACTTCCAGCTAATTTGCAGTCCCTAAATGAGCAGACTAAAAATTGAAGATGGAATCTATCACTAACATCATTTAGTACAGTAGAAGAAATAATGGACCAGGAGTTAGGAAATCAAAGGGTTCATGTTCTTTCTCTGCCATGAATTAACTTTGGGGCAAATCATTTAATCTCTAAAGATGTTTTTCATCTAAAAAAAAACTATTTTTCTGTAATCAGGTTAAATCAACACAGGAGCAAGGAGTCTGATACCTAGATAATCCAGATGACTTTTCAAAGACAATTTCTGTAACAAGATTACAAACACAATTCAGTGCTAACCAATCTCTATGCCACTAGTCAAATAGAGAACAGGTGACTGGAGAGTTACCTAGCTGTACAAATCCATTACAATACTTCAAAAAATACACTTTAATGTACCTGCACTACTTATGCACTATGTATATGGTATCATATAATCTTTATATAGAGATACATATGCAAACAACGTAACATTTATTTCTCTTTACTTTATGACTAGAAAGTCTGCTATGGTATTCACAGCAGGCTAAAAAGTTTAATTCACTACAAATATTAAGGTAGGAGTTTAGATTTCTTTGATTCTCTTGATATTAATAACAGGAGTCCAACATTTAAGTACTTTACAAAGCTTGCTGGTAATAACTATACTATCATAAAGCTCTTCATGAATAGTTGTCCAAATATGCACAATCACTATAAGGAGGTTTTGAGAAAAACCTAGTATCTATATCATATCTATATCCAAATGATGTTCAGAGTTGCCAGTTCTATGCTTAGGACATTAGGAAGAGGATCAACATGAGAAGTTTGCTGGGAGGCTTCCTGCCTAGACACTAACTGAGCTGACCCACGAGCAAAATCTCCAAGAGACTGAAATTGTACTCTAAGTGATTGCATCACCAGATATTGTCAATGACTACCCAGTAAACGATGGCTGGCCAGAGAGACAGACACGTACGGGAAATGTGGAGGGGCAAAAGAAGACTTGATAGCTCCAGCATAGATGGCCAAGATGGACACAATGACACAGGCCAGGAAAAGTGAGGCAAACTTGTTCACGTAGCGTACACCGATGAACACCACCAATACCATGAGGACCAAGAAGGCTGTGCCATAGACACGCATGTTATTGAGCATGGCTGCTGATTCCTTGAGTGCATCATCACTACGAAAGATGGCCGCTCGGGGGACAATGTATACCTGTTAAGCAAAAGAAGTAGAAAATGAGGTCATTTCAAAGTCATCAAGTAAAAGGGCTGTTGTAGTTTTGTTTTCACAGAGGAAAGCAAAGCTAAGACAGAAAATGACTGGAGACTTAACCTAATTCCTACAGAAACTGGATATCATTTATCTTTTTCTTTTTTAAAGATTTTATTTATTTATTTGACAGATAAGATATCACAAGTAGGCAGAGAGAGAGGGGGAAGCAGTATCCCCAATGAGCAGAGAGCCCGATTCGGGGCTCGATCCCAGGAACCTGGGACCATGACCTGAGCCAAAGGCAGAGGCTTAACCCACTGAGCCACCCAGGTGTCCCTCATTTATCTTTTTTTTTTAAGTCTACATGCTATTCTGAATACCTACATTTCCAAATGGAAACAGCAAAAAAAGCTCTAGTAATCTATTCAAAGGGTTATATAAAATAATTAAGATTATCTTGAGTCCTACCTCGCTATTCCTACTTACCTATGATTATTTTAAATGGTAAAAAAAAAATTCCAGTGAATAAAGAAATGAAAAACATTTTATTTAATTGGGATGAAGATATCAAAAAAGATAAAAACTTTTACTTTTTCCCTATTAGTGCAAGTCTTGCCTCAAGACTTTAACTTGATGGATGAAATGGTAGGGTGTTGGTAAATGGGTGGAAGGGAAGCAGTAGGCAGGCAAATGATACTCTCAACCTTTCTGACTTATGTTCACAAGAGGAAGTCAGTAACAGGTCAACAGTCAATCACTTGATCGATTCTGTAAGTGGATCTCTCAGATGTTTTGCTACCAAACAACAAAATAAATCCAAATCTCTATCTTTTCTATACTGCAGACCACAATTAAGTCATTACTCACCAGAAAAATTTCAATGGCACCAAGGATATACATAGCAGCTGCAAATGTGGTACCAAGATAAAAGCAGAGGCCAACAGCCCCACCAAACTCTGGGCCCAGTGCCCGGGAAATCATAAAGTATGAGCCCCCAGCTAAAAGACAAAACAGAATGTAAGCAGGATAAAGAAAGTACATCAGTAAGAAGAATGCAAACAGGTCCTAAATAAGAAGGATAAATGTTTCAAGTTTTTTTTTTTAACTCTGTAATAAAAAGTAGATTTGCTAATGGGAAGTTAAAAATAAAACCATTATGGTAGAATATGCTGCACATCCAATGCTCCACATGAAGTAGCACCACTTGTCAGTATTGCTTAGGTAAACATCAGAGATCATTTACTGCAGGCAGGAGACAGCCCAATAAAATATATTCTAAGAAGAGCTAGGAAGGCTACACGAACTAAGGACTCTAGCTTAGAACAGAGATTTTTCCTTTTTCTTTTCATTCAAGTATACTTGACATAAATGGTGTATTGGTTTCAAGTGTACAACACCGTGATCTGACGATTCTGTACGTTGCGCACACCACACAATGTTATTATAATACGACTGAATGTATTCCCCATGCTATCCTTTTCATCCCTGTGACTTATTTTATTACTAGAAGTATGTACCTCTTATTCCCTCTCACATATTTTGCCCATTCTTCCATTCCCCTCCTCTTTGACAACCACCAGTTTGTTATTCATGAGTCTGGTTTTCGTTCATTTATTTTTTTGGATTCCACATATAAGTAAAATCATATGGTATTTGTCTTTCTCCGTCTTATTTCACTTGCGTAAAGTGAAATAAGGTCCACCTGTGTTTGGCAAGATTTTGTTCTTTTTTATGGTTGAATAATATTCTGGTGAGAGAGAGAGAGAGAGAGAGACTGTCTCCACATCTTCATCTACTGATGGGCACTTAGGTTGCTTCCATATCTAGGTTATTATAAATAATGCAGCAAAAACTAGAGAGGTGCATCTATCTTTTTGAATTACTATTTTTCTTCTTCAGATAAATACCCAGCAGTGAAATTACTGGACTGTATGGATTTCTATCTTTAATTTTTTGAGGAACCTCCATGCTCTTTTCCGAAGCGGCTGCACCAGTTTATATTCCCCTTTACAACATAAAGAGATTTTTAAAGAATGTATTCTGAAGTCAAAGTGTGAATGTCTATGACCAAGAGACTAAATAGTATTCTAGTCCTCGGAAGTTTGCACCTCTGACTTTATAGCATAAACATAAACAGTTTTTATAGCATAAACATATAGTCATTGACAATCCCTGAAATCCCATCTTAGCCTACTGACCTGGCACCACTCCATTAGTGGCAATGGCACTCATGGAGATAGCAGTCAACATTGTCTGTAAAGGAAGTGAAAGGAGATTTTAAAAAAATTAACACATAATGTATTATTTGTTTCAGGGGTACAGGTACATCAGTCTTACACAATTCACAGTGCTCATCATAGCACATACTCTCCCCAATGTCCATCACCCAGTCACACTATCCCTCTTACCTCCCTACCCTCCAGCGACCCTCAGTTTGTTTCCTGAGATTAAGAGTCTCTTATGGTTTAAGGAGCCCTCTCTGGTTTCGTCTTGTTTCATTTTTCCTTCCCTTCCCCTATGGTCCACTATCTTGTTTCTCAAATTCCTCATATCAGTGACATGTATAATACTTGTCTTTCTCTGATTTACTTATTTTGCTTAGCATAATACCCTCTAATTCCATCCACGTCATGGCAAATGTCAAGATTTTGGGTTTTTCGATGGCTGCATGATATTCCATTGTATATATATACCACATCTTCTTTATCCATTAATCTGTCAATGGACACCTGGGCTCTTTCCACAGTTTGGCTATTGTGGACATTGCTGCTATAAACCTTGGATGCACGTGCCCCTTTAGATCACTACATTTATATCTTTAGGGTAAATACCCAGCAGTGTGATTGCTGGGTCCTAGGGTGAAAGGAGAAGATTGTTACTGTATTTCTCTACTATTTTCCTGCCTGTGGGTCTCAGAGCACTTTCTGAAAAATTAACTCTTACTTACCTTTATGAAGGGAGTTGGCTGCCATTCCTAATAGTACGGAAATGAGATGATGTGGTTCAACTCATTGCCCTCATCACATTACTGTTATCTTGAATATTCTCTTAAAATGCTTCTGTATCGTAAGCAATAGGTTAGGTGCTAATAGGAGCCACTGATCTCACCCTGGTTTCCCAGTTAACTTGGAAAACAGATCAGAAACTAACTAAGGACTAGCTATAATTAGAAGAACAATATTCAGTAAGGAGGGGAACCACTGAAGACTTCTGAACTAATAAAAACTGTATTTTGAAAACATTACCTGGTAGCAGCAGAGTATAAAATGGACTGCAGATAGGGAGCAGATGAAGGCGTAGTGACTTGTTACTAGGCTATTATAGTTCAGTGAAAATTAAGGACTGTAGTGCTAGTAACAGGAATATAAAGGAAGGGTTGTATGTAAGAGATTCCAGAGGGAGACTTGATCAACCTTGGTAGCTGAATAGATGTGAGAGGTAATCAAGGAGCCAAACATGGCCCTGAAGTTTTAAGACTAAGAAAAAGTAAAAAAAAAAAACAAAAAAAAACAATGGTACTATTAATTTTGAGTTATTAATGATACAAACTGTATCTTCTCATCCCGCTTTATATAGCACCCAGCTGAGCATAATGCATGAGGAGGATATAATAATGATGGTAATTAAAGAGGCCAACAGTTGAATAAAAAATAATTTTTTAATAATAACCAACTTATAATAAAATGGATAGATGTGGCTGGGATATGTGGATAAGAGGAGTTTAAATTCAAGATCAGAATGTTCTCAGTACAGTGGGGAAGAAGACCTGGAAACCACATCTGAATTTCTGAGGAAGGGGTAAGATGAGACTTCAAACAAAAGAAATACTCCTCACCTCAAACAACAATCAGTGTTCTTCCTTAATACTATATTGGAGTAGTACATCATTTTCTAACTTTGGTGCTATCAAACTCAAATGGTTTGTATTCTGAATTCTTTGAATCAAGGACTATATCTTCTACCTCCTCTACAAGTCTTCCTTTGTAATTTCCAGTACATCATACTATGCATATAAGCAGCAAAGAGGAGACACTAAATAAATGAAAATCCTTCAGACTTTAATATCAAAATACTCTCTCCTGTTGAGATCATGAGTCTTTTCCTACTAGTCTTTGTGTTATTCTCAAAGAGGTCAAGTGCATATAATCTTGAGCTCCTCCAAGATCACTCTAGGAATGATCTCTAGGATCTAGGTAATCTCTAAGAGCCAACTAGGGACTTACACAGCAGCAGCAGATAAGGACAATTGCAAAGGCCTGAAGAACTCCAGCCGTGCCCACGACCCATGTAAGGCGTAGAAACAAGATCACTCCAAAAATATTTTGTAGGCACGGGAGGTAGACACCCATGAAAGTACCCATTTGAGGGGTCTGAAAAGAAAGATGTTGACAAAAGAAAAATTATACAGTCATCTAGAAAAGATGCTTTATCCTCTTATTTGTATATAAAAACTTATTCCCTAACTACTATATTACTTACAAAAGAGATAATTAGGTATAATCAATATCTTAAAAGAGGCACATATAAAATCTCCATCTTACAAATGATCACCAACTTTTTAATATTCCTAGAGCTATACATTTTTACTTTACACATATGCTTTTACATGGGCATTTGACCACAAACTTTTAAGCGTACCCCCCCAAATTTAAAATGTACTGTTCTTTGAAACTATTGGTTTCTCTTTTCTTTTCTTTTTTTTAGAGATTTTATTTTTAAGTAATCTCTACAGCCAACATGGGGCTCAAACTCACAACACTGAGATCAAGAGTTGCACACTCCACTGACTGAGTCAGCCAGGTGCGTCTAGCTTTCCTTTTCCATTTAAAAATTGAATAATGATTTGATGGACTTCTTTCAGATTTTGGCAAAAGTCCTTCATGGTAGCTGGTAAATGCAGCTGGTAAAATGAAGATCTGAGAGTCATTTTATTCCTGAACAACCAGAAAGCTAACTTGTAATATTGTTCCATATTTTCTTTTTGAGAAATCCTGAAACTTAATTTTTGAAAAACCCAATCACCTGACAAAAGAGAGATGGCATCAGCAGGTGGGTGTGAACCCTCTTCTTCTGAAAGTGCTATTCCCTCTTCCTGGAATGCTCTTCTCCCAACTGGGGGGCTCACTGCCTCACATTGGTTAGGCCTCTGCACAAACATCACCCTGTCAGAAAGGGCTTTCCCTGGCCAACCTCTCTACAACAGTAACAACTTCTACCCTGGCTTTCTTTGCTGGCCAGTTTCAGTATCTTTACCTTGCCTTTTTTAAAAAAAAAAAATCAATTCATTCCTCAAGTTAACACAAGATGTTACATTAGTTCCAGGTGTACTACAAAGTGATTTGACAAGTCTTTGCATATGTTATGCTATGCTCATCACAAGTGTAGCTACCATCTGTCCTTGCCTTTATTTTTGTTAGACCATCGTCAACACATAATACATAGTTTAATAACTATCTCCTTGTACTAGAATTTAGACTGCATGAGAATAGGACATTATATGTTCTGTTTCTCTATGACCACCCCACTGCTCAGAACAGTGCCTGTCATATATCAAGTATTCAATAGTTTTTGAGCATGGAGTGATGACCTGGATATTTCTTCCTTTCTTGTATGTGGGACTCTTTTTATTTATCCTTGTTTTTTGTAGGTCTCACCTTGGTGGGCTTCTTTTTCCCTTCAGTGATGTTCTCTGCCTCTTCATGTTCCTTTGCTCCTTGTGTCAGATTAGTATAATTGGCCATACGGTTGAGAAGAGAAGATACCTTTGGTCTGGTATCCATTTCTTCCTATAAAGCCAGAAACATGGAAGAAATGAGTAATAAAGAACACTGGAAATAAGCATCAAAGTGGACCTCTACCAAAAAGTTGCAAATTAAATGAGAAAATATTTCACAGGTAAATATTTTAAGAAAATTTATAAATAAGGCATTATTCTCCTCCCACATTAAGATATCACTTAATCAGGACTATACAAATTTTAAGTGAAAAGCTTTATCACTCTTTCTAATGACTTAACTTTACAGTAAAAACAAAATCACATTGGCCCCTACAGATAGCTGTAACCTTGAAAAAAACATTGATGATACTACCTTTAACTACAGTGCCCCTTTCTTTAGGCTATTAACATTTTTTTTTTTAAGTAGGCTCCACACCCAGCATGGAGCCCAATGTGGGGCTTGAAATCATGACCCTGAGATCAAGACCTGAGCTGAGGGCAAGAGCCACCCTGGCACCCCTTGGCTACTAACATTCTAATAACATTTATGACTATTACTTATTGCACCAAGCACAGACAGCTCAATAAAAAGTTTTTGTGCCTGAACTAAATATTCACCTCAAATCTTTTCTTAAACAAAGCTGAAAGAGGATATCATTTAAAAAACAGGTACACTGAGAGAACTGGAAGTCATATCATTGTCCAAAGCTAGACACAAAGGCAGTGCTGAACTAAAGCAGGCTCCTCTCAACAACCCGAATGCAGAGCCCATCAGAGTCCCTATGGTCTTAAGGAAGACATATAGGCCTTCTTAAACGAGTAACCTATTTCCTACATTGATTTTTGATCAGTAGTTCTAAGGTAAATGATGGGCTTCCCAAACACAGAGTTGAAAAATACTCTACTTTATACTTCATAAATAATTCCAGTGCAAGTATTTAAATCCTAGCTGAATTAGACAGCAAGGTTCTCCATATGCCTGTGATGTCAAAATTCTACCTCAATTCACAGAAATCTGATTTAATGGCTACTTATTAGCTAGTGATAATTAGATTATACAGAGTAAGCCAACTATAATGACAAGTTATAGTAAGTATTATATTTTAACAATTAGTTCTTAAAATTATCCAGCCTGTATTGTTTTAAAACTAAATGGGACAGAAAACAGTTATCTTGGTATCTTTGTTCCTGAAATTTCTGCCATAGTTTTCTCTCAAATATTACCTCAAAGAGGGCCAAATTTTTATCAAAATATTCATCTCCTTCTTCATAGTTGGAATTATTGAGATAAGCATTTCGAGCTTTCTTATGCCCATCATCTGGAAAAAAAAAAAGAAATTAAGTTAGTTTCGCATTGGTATTAAAGAAGTATCAGCACCAAATAACCTCATGTGCCTCTCTAATGACAGAATCCATTTTCATGTTCAAATTTTAGGGAGAACTGAATTAGCCAGGTTTAGAGAATGCGGCCCCCTCTAAAACAGGAGCAAAATTAAATCTCTAAGAGGCAAACAATAGGAAGGCTTAACAGCATGAAGACCTCTGGAAACACTATTCTTTCAGGATTCTAGTCTATCTAGGGCTCTACTCCCAAAGTCACTCAAATCTAGAATAAAATTTTTAAAAAAAGTGCTTCTTGAGTTCTTACTCAGTGTATTACTATACACTTTATACACTGCTTATACACTGCTGCTATTGATAATGATAGAAAAGCCCCTCTACCTCCAGGGCTGTCCAGCCTTTTATAAGCCGACATTAGGTTAAAAAAAAAAAACATTAGGTCACATAACCAAGCATTATTTTTGTACAACAAAACATGTTTTGTTGTTGTTGTTTTATGTTAAAAGAGGTACCCCAGGGCACCTGGGTGGCTCAGTTGTCAAGCGTCTGCCTTCGGCTTGGGTCATGATCCCAGAGTCCAGGGATCGAGCCCCACATCAGGCTCCCTGCTCAGTGGGAAGCCTGCTTCTCCCTCTCCCGCTCCCCCTGCTTGTGTTACCTCTCTGTCTCTCTGTCAAATAAATAAATAAAATCTTAAAAAAAAAAAAAGAGGTACCCCAGAAGAATCTGGTGAACCAACTACGAAGAAAAAAAAAGAGTGGGTTCCCTCAGACAATAGAGTCTGCATGACTACTTCCTTAGCTTTGGGTTTTTGTTGTGTAAGAGTTATATATAATTATAATTACCTTATAGAGGGAAAGGGAAAATAAAAAATTATGTAAATGTAATTAAGAACTAACACTTTAAGTATTCAGGAAATAAACATAAATATAAAAGTTAAAGAAATTAAAGTCTTATAACCTTAAATACAAGTTTGGGAAATAGCCAACAAGCTATCAAAATAATTGGATCATGTCATCTGTTTTGTTTCTTAAGTTCCACACATGAGTGAAGTCATATGGTACTTGTCTTTCTCTGACTGACTTATTTCATTTAGTACAATGTAGTCTAGCTCTAGCCATATCATAGCAAATGGCAAGGTTTCTTTTTTTATGGTTGAGTAATATTCCATTTTGTATCATCAGTGGGTAGACATTTATTCAATTAATTCACCACACATTTATTAAGTTCTTATGATGGGCTGGGCACTCTAGGTCCTGGGGATATAGCAGTAGACAATGCATTTAAAGACGTCGCTTTCACTGTGTATAGTGAAGTCACAAAAGACAGTTAAAACACACACCACACATACAAAACCAATTTACAGTGTTAGCCAATTTCCACAGTGTAAATGTTCACACATGCCAATTTTAAACTACTAACAACAAAATCCAGGCATATACTGTTTACAAGTGACATATAATGACACACAAAGGCTGAAAGTAAAGAGATCAGGCACATACTAACAACAACAACAGAAAAAACTGATATGGTTTTATTAGCACCAGATAAATATTTCTTTAAGGGGAGAACTTTATTCTGAATGAAAAGGTAACCACGTAACAAAAGGTTGAATTCACCAAGAAAGCAGTTTATATATATATATATTTTTTTTTTGAGAGAGAGAGAAACGAGCAAGCAAGTGTGTGAGACAGGGAGAAGGGCAGAGGGAGAGGAAGAGGGAGAATCCAAAGTAGGGCTCCATCTCACGACCCTGAGATCACGACCTGAGCAGAAATCAAGAGTCAGATGCTTAACCTACTGAGCCACCCAGGTCCCCTAAGAAAGTATTTTAAATATACATCCATGGTTTATAGTTATCTTTCTGTATAATAAATTACTCCCAAATTTAGTGGCTTAAACGCACACATTTTATCACCCAGTTTATGTGGGCTAGCAATATAGGCATGGCTCAGTGTTGTAAAACAACACAAGGATCCAAGATTAAAATACTTAAAAAAATAAAATGACAACAAAGAAATTAGCTATTGAAACTTGTAGGATCCACCAAAAGTAGCACTTCAATGAGAAGCTATTGTCCTAGTTTTACATTAGCAAAGTAAAAATAAAAATTATTTGAGATAAGTACCTATTTTAGCAAGCTAGAGGGAGAGCAGAATAAACTCTTAAGACAATAGAAAGTATGACAATAACTATACAGCTGTCCTTTGGTTCAACGTCCTTCTCTGTCTTTCAACTGTCCATTTTTTCTGGGTCCTTATGTTTTGGGTACAACTCTTGTAAATAGCAGATAGTTGTATTTTTAAAAACCTGATGATCTGTCTTTTTAATTGTCAAGTTCAGTCCATCAAACACAGCAATTTATATGTTTAGATTGGATTCTACCATTTTAAAATTTCCATTTGGTCTTTTTTCTTTAGGATTCATTCTCATTTCTTCTCTCTGGATTTTTGGTTTATTTTTCCCTTATTCCATTTGTTCTCTTTCCTCTTTTGGAGTTTCCACATTCTATCTATTCTTTCAGTAATTACTTTTGAAATTTTCCACATATTTTACTTAAACTATAAAGGGGCACCTGGGTGGCTCAGCCGGTTAAGTGTCTGCCTTTGGCCCAGGTCATCATTCCAGGGTCTTGGGGTCGAGTCCCACATGCGGCTTCCTGCTCAGCGGGGGTAGGCTGCTTCTTCCTCCATCCCACCCCCTCCCATGATCTCGCTCTCTCTCTCCCCCTCTCTCAAATAATTAGATAAAATCTTAAAAACCAAAAAATCCCAAACTGTTAAGTGAATTTAAAAAACAGTCATCCTCCCAAACAATAACAAAGACTTTCAAACACTTTGTTCTCTCCTCTGATTTACATATTACTGTTCTGTCCAATATTTCTAGCAGCTTATTTTAATACACAAGTAAGATAGTAAAAATATTTCACAGAGACAACACTGACTTGGGTGAAGGTCCACGTTTACAGTTCTATTTGTTCAATATTTTTGTTGCATTTCAGAGCACTAGTCTTCTGGGATCATTTCGCCTTTACTTGAGGTATCTTCTTGAGAATTCCATTAGAGGAGTTTCTCAAACTCAGCACATAACTATTTGTTGTGGAGGATATCCAGTGCACTGTAGGCTGTTTAAGAGTGTCCCTAGCTGCTAGTAACTAGCTGCCAGTAGCATCTCCAGTAGTGACAATCAAAAAGTCTTCAAACATTCCTAAATATCCCCTGGGGGACAAAACTGTCCTCAGTTGTAAACCCCTAGCTTAGAGCAAGTTTCATGGTGTAAGATGTTCTTGGCTTTTATTTAGCAACAGACGTCTGTATTTTGTCCTTATTACTGAGCGTCTTGCTAATAAGCACAAATTCTAGGATAATAACAGCTGTGCAAACACTTTAAGACGTTATCTGTTTTGCCATTGAGAATTCTGTCATTCTACTGTTCCTTTGATGACGTGCACTTCCTCTCTGGCTGATTTCAAGATCTTTTTTTGGTTTTCTGCAGCTTCATTAAGATATGTCTAGGTGTAGTTTTTCCTTTTGTTCGGTTCACAAACCCCTTTTACCTGTTTCTGATCTGTTAACTTTACATTTTATATCAATAACTAGCTTTTCTTTTCTACAAGTTCCATTTGTTCTCTCTAAACAGTCTTTCATTCCTGAGTAGTATGCTCATTCCTAACTGCACCCGTTATTGATTTGAACTTTTAATAGTTTTGTATCACAGACTCTGGACCACTTTACCCTCTTGAGGGTTATATGAGAAGTCCCAGACCCAAAATACTACTTCCCTGCTGGTCCAATAGCCTTACAATATTGTTGGTTTAAAAAAAAAATCTGGCTTCAGAACTATCCTGCCCCATTCTGCTGCCTGCTGGTCCAAGCCTTGTCCTGACAGCTACCCGCCCCCCCACCCTACCCCACTGCAGTCCTGTCACTTCTACATTTGCAGCTTCTGGAGTCTCAAGTTTCAAATGCAACCACCGTAACTTCCTGACACTTTAATCCTAGATGTTTCTGCCCAACTCTGCTTGCTTGCTTAAATTGTGGGGAGGGGTAGAAGAATATTCCTGGAGACTTTGCCTACATTTATGAGACCAATGATGCCTCTAAGATAGTCTTATCAGGGTCTACATGTGGTGGTGTTGGGAATGTGAGGATCCCACAGAGCTCCTGGTCAATCATGAAAGAGTAAGGCTTTCCAGGCAAGAAACAAAGTTCTCATCAGGAGTGGTTAACTGAAAGGCATGGATCCACGTCAATCTCAGTTTCTTGGTGGGAGATCACACTGCTTCAAAAGTACAGCCTTAAAAAAGGAGGGGGGGGATACCTACCTGGGTAGCTCAGTTGGTTAAGCGTTTGACTCTTGGTTTCGGCTCAGATCATGATCTCAGAGTTGTGAGATCAAGCCCTTGGTTGGGCTCTGTGCTGAGCATGGAGCCTGCTTAAGATTCTCCCTCTCCCTCTACCCCTCCACTCACATGCTCTTTCTCTCTAAAAAAATCAAAATAGATAAATAGACAGATAGACAGATAGATAGATAGATAGTAGAGCCTTTCAGAAGTCTGGGTCAGTACTGTGGCCTCAGGAAATCTCAAATGGAATGGAAGTTCTAGAGTTTCTGAATAGTAAGTAAGTTTTACTGTGCAGGAACTAATAAGAACCAAATCCATGTCCTAGGGTTCTTTTAGGATTATCCAGAATCCTGAGAGAATTCCATTGGAAGGCATCTTCTGAGACTGCTCTCTATGAATTAAACAGTTCATCAGATCATCATGTTGGTTTTTTACCCTGATTTTACTATCCAGATAATGCTAACACTACTGGGAATGTACCAGTGTTTCACTGTACAATTCAAACAAAAACTGATACAAGTGCAATTGATTCTATTACAGATTTCAAATTTCCATCCTTTATGGCACACAATTTTTTTTGTAGAGGAAAAATGGTGTATCAAATGTCTTGTTTTTTATAAAAACTTTATTGTTGTGGTGATATTATCTCCACATTGTGCTTTTTGTAATTTGCCACTTATACTACAATTTGGGGCTAAGATAAATCAATCTCAGATTCTTCCCTTAGTCTTCTGATCTTGTCAAACGGTCTTTGCTGGTCTGAGCGAGGCAGAACAAGAGCAGTAAATGTACTTAACTTCCCTTGGCACAGGTCTGGGTCTAACTATGTGACTGTGTGAACATGAAAGGTTGTCTCAAATGTTATAAATTATGTTTTTGATTTTACAGTGTTTGAATAAGTAGTCAAGAGTCATACATTATAACTGATTGCTATATCTCTTAAGTCAATAGCTTATTCTCTTTTTCTCTACGATTTATTTGAAGAAAACAGGTCAGATGTTCAGCAGAGTTTCTAATTTTTTTTTAAGATTTTATTTATTGGAGAGAGAGAGAGAGAGAACATGAGCAGGGGAAAGGAGGTAGAGGGAGGGAGAAGCAGGTTGCCCAACACGGGGCTTGATCTCAGGACCCTGAGATTAAGACCTGAGCCAAAGGCAGATGCTTAACTGACCTGAGCCACCCTTGCGCCCCCTAGAGTTTCTGATTTTGATGATGACATCCACGTAATACTGTTTATTGTTGTTACTGTTTTTTGTATTTCCTATCTATTGCTACTTAGATCTAGAGGCTTATCAACGTTCAATATTTTTAGGGGAGAGGTAGGAAAACTCCTTCACAGTGGAATTTTGATCTTATGCTAAGAGATACACATCATTTGTGGGTGCCTGAGTGGCTCAGTCTTTAGGCGCCTTCGGCTCAGGTCACAATTCCAGGGTCCTAGGATTGAGCCCCACATTGGGAGGCTTGCTTCTCCTCCTCCCACTCCCTCTGCTTGTGTTCCCTCTCCCACAGTGTCTCTCTCTGTCAAATAAATAAATAAAATCTTAAAAAGAGAGAGAGAGAGAGATACATGTCATCTAATTTTCTTTATTTTTGAGATACTAACAACTATTGGTGATTAATGACTAAACCCATTAATTTATAAGGTTTACAAAGTGGTGATACCATTCTATTATTCTTCCTTAATTTATTACCTGAAATACTTTCATAAAGAGATACTTTCTCTAATATACTATTTGGTTATCTGTTGGTATTGTCAGGTAAGATATATACTTCATTCTTTCCTTTTATTAACCAGTTCTCAGAATAATGAATTAATTCACTAGAATAGTCCAATGGTGACCAATTAGTTTCTTAAAGTATCAATACAAACTCATGAATTTAAATATTGGATAGATTTCAAATGAAATTCTTTTCCTGCATCAGTTACGATGATTCATTCTTTAATCTCTTTTTTTTTTAAGGGGTGGGGGAGAATCTTAAACAGGCTCTATGCCCAGTGCAAGCCCCATACAGGACTCTATCTCACAACACTGAGATCACAACTGGAGCCAAAATCAAGAGTCGGAAGCTTAACTGACTGACTGAGGCACCCAGGTGCCCCTAATCTCCTTTGGTTAACATACTGAATTATATACATTGATTTTTTTTAAACATTTCATTTATTTATTTGACAGAGATCATAAGCAGGCTGAGAGACAGGCAGAGAGAGCAGAGAGCCTGATGTGGGGATGCGGGGCTCGATCCCACCCTGGGATCATGACCTGAGCTGAAAGCAGAGGCTTTAACTGAGCCACCCAGGCGCTCCCTATACATTGATTTTTAATGGTAAACCAACCATGTATTCCTTTTTTTCCCCTTAACTTTTTAAAAAAGATTTTATTTTTATTTATTTGACAGAGAAAGAGAGAGAGAGTGAGAGCATGACAAGGGAGAAGGTCAGAGAGAGAAGGAGACTCCCCATGGAGCTGGAAGCCCAATGTGGGACTTGATCCCAGGAGTCCGGGATCATGACCTGAGCTGAAAGCAGTTGCTTAAGCAACTGAGCCACCCAGGTGCCCCAACCATGTATTTCTAGCAGAAACCCAAACTGGTCACAGGGGTAATTTAAAATATATGTATTGCTTGATTTAGATTGCATATATTTCATTTAGGACATCTGTATCTGTATTCATAACTAAAACTGGCCTATACTTGTCTCATATTGTCATTGCTAAGTTTTGGTATCAAAGTTACACAATCCTCAAACTGAGGTAGTGACTGTTTGTTTTCCTTTTCTCTGAGAGAAATTGTAGAAGAGGAATTATTTTTCCTCGAACGTTTGGTAAAAATTGTTTTAAAACTGCTAGGGCCCACTGCTCATTTGCTTACTTGCTTACTAAAATGTTTTAAATTAAAAATTATACAAATACACACACAGAAAAGTTCATAAATTTTAAGTATACAACTTAATTCTTTACCACAATAGCAGTTTCACTCTTCCATATAGTGGCTCAGCCTGACCCTGAGTTTTATGAGAGATCTGATGAGTCAGTGGGAACAACAAATACATTAAAATGACTGTGCCCTACTGACAGGAAGAACATTTAGAAGGTCTGAAAAATATTATAAATTACATTCAGCAGGCAAGGCAACTGAAGCACTTTCTAACCTACCAGGCCAAATTATGCTAAACAAGATTTTTTTCCCCAAGATTTTGTTTTTAAGTAATCTCTACATCTAAGGTGGGGCTTAAACTCTAACTCCTAGATCAAGAGTCATGTGCTCCACTGACTGAGCCAGCCAGGTGCCCCTAAGCAAGATTTTTAGAGAGAGCTGGCAAGATTCTTTTTTTTTTTTTTAAAGATCTTATTTATTTGAGAGAGAGGGAGTGAGCTGATAGAGAGCAACAAGCTGGGGCGGGGGTAGGGGGAGAGGCAGAGTGAGAGGGTGAAGCAGGCTCCCCACTGAGCATGGAGACCGACTTGGGGCTCTATCCCAGGACCCTGACCCAGGATCATGACCTGAGCCGAAGGCAGACACTTAACCGATTGAGCCATCCAGGTGCCCCAAGAGCTGGCAAGATTTTACTTCAAGCTACCAATGCCCCTTCTACATGATGGTTAGAAAATATAATTTAAAAAATCACCCTTCCATCTTTTGAGGACCTTTTTTTTTTTTTTTTAAATAACCTGGCCTTTTAAGGCCTTTGAGGCTGTAGCTTAAACAAAGATACTCAGAGGGGTGCCTGGCCAGCTCAGTAAGTACAGCATGCAACTCTCAGGTCCTGAATTCAAGCCCCAAGCTGGGTGTAGAACTTACTTAAAGAAAAGAAAAGAAAAAAGAAAAGGAAAGGAAAGGAAAGATATTCAGGCTAGGACACAGAAGATGGCAGTTATTAAGAGCATGAGAAAAAAGGAGACTATAACCTTATCTAACGAACCCAACAGGGAGCACTCAAAACAAACAAACAAAAAGGATTCTCTCTCCTTCCCTTTGCCCCTCCCATCAAAAAAGAAAAAACAAACAAACAAACAAACAAAACAACCCTTAAATACAAAGAATAAACTGGTGGGTTGCAGAGAGAAGGTGGGTGGGTGGGATGGGTGAGAAAAAAGGGGTTATAAATTTGTGCAGAAGTTGAATCACTATGTTGTACACTTGAAACTAATGTAACATTGCAATATGAACTATAAATAAATTTTCTTAATTTTTAATAGAAAAAAAGGACAGATACAAACTCCCAGTTATAAAATATATAAGTTAGTCATGGAGATGAAAAGTACAGCATGAGGAATATAGTCAATAATACAGTAGTAATGCTATGTGGTGACAGATGGTGACCACACTTATCCTGGTGAGAGTACTGCACAATGCACAGAATTGTCCAATCAATATAGTGTACAACTGAAACTAATATAACACTACTGTATGTTAATTATACTCCAGTAAAAACAAAAACAAAAAAACACAACAAAAAAATAAGACTCAAATCAAAAGACATACACACAAAATGGCTGTTAATATATTTAAAAGCACTTAATCTCACTCATGATTTAAAAAGTCCAAGTAAAAACTGGAGATGTTATCTTCATCTATTAGAGAAAGAAAAAATTGAAGATTGGTATCTGCTTTTTATGATAAGGATGTATCTTTCTGAAGATATGTATACCCTCTGACCAAGGAATTCTGTTAGGCATTCTTCCTTCAAATATACTAGCAATGAGAATGCAAGAATATATGTACAAGATGTTCACTGTAACATAATTTTTAAAAGTAAAACACCTTGAAATAAGTAGTCAAGCATAGGAAACTGGCTGTGTAAAGTTAGAACACAGGAATACAAGGGATTATTATTCTTCAACAAACAAAGGAATAGGCAAATCTTTATGTATTGAAATGTGTCTAAGATAAAATGTTAAGTTAAAGAAAGGAAGCTGGAGTCTGCAGAGTATAACTCCGTGGACAGAAAAAAGAAAGAAGACAGTCATATATAATAAGAAAATGTATAAATAAAAATTTCTAAAAGAATTCCCCAGTTAGTGAGGTGAAGTGGTAGGGAGAAGAGATACTTTAAAGGACTTTACTTTCCTTACATACACTTTTTGTATTGTCTGAAATTCTCACCAGAGCATGTTTTATTTCTATATTTTAAAATTTGTAAGTTCTGAGATGTTGTGCAATTCCTGTTAAATTACTGAAATTTAAAATATGTGATTCCTAGAAGAAAGAAATTTATTTCCATCACTTATTTAACAGATAAAGAACTGGAACATCAACTTCTACATCTTTCTTAAGCTCTTGCTATCCATGAAGTACTTTCAGTAATTAAAAAGTGAGGGTGACTAAAAGACCAAGAAAAATAATAAAAAGGACAAAGTAGCTACAAAGCCCAAGATATGATAGAGTATTATAGTATCTTCTTGACAAAACTATCTTGGAACAAAGAAGCTCTAATTCTTACAGATTTTATTTTTAAAAACAGATTCTATAAATTACTTTTAAATGTACTACATTCGGTCTTAATAATAAATTGCAGAAGTAGTTTCCTAAAACTTACCAAGTTGGGAATGCAAACAGCAGGAAAAAAAGTTGAGGAGTGGAAAGCAGAAAAGGAGGGGATAGAAAATAGAATTAGAAGTGGGAGTAATGTCTGTTAGTATAGGCAGAAAAAGGGTTACTTTAGTGAAAGTCAATCCCCACAGTAATACTATACCTAACAGCTGGCTGTGTTCCCCTGTGATGGAGTTCTGACTCGGGTCTGAAAAACAAACAATTGAAAAGAAAAGAAAAAAATGAATGACCAAAACAAATAATTTCTTAAAAATCAGCAACAAAAGTCAATGAAGGAAATAAGCAAAAAAAAAAAAAAAAAGTTTTTTAATGCTCAAAAAACATTAATAAAAGGATAATATAAATAGAATAAACTATTATAAAAAAAATCACACCGCTTTTTTGAAAAGTTAAGCAACAGAATTACCATGTGACCTAGCAATTCCACTCTTAGGCATATACTCAAAAGAACTGAAAACAGGGATGCAAAACAGACACTTGTATGACAATGTACATCCCAGCATTATTTACAACAGCCAAAAGGTGGAAACAACCAAGTGTCCTTCAACAGATAAATGGATAAACAATAATGCGGTATATACATACAATGGGATATTATTCAGTCATAAAAAGAAAATGCTACAATATGGATGAACCTTGAAAATAAGCCAGAAGCAGGACAAATTTTGTATAATTGCATTTAAATGAAATTTTGAGAAAAAAGTAAATTAAAAAGATAATAAAGATAATTAATTATCTTACATAAAAAGATAATTAAGATCAAGCAATACAAGTTCAATAAAGTAGAATGATTTGGGGCTTACCACATGGGTTACATTTTCTCTTTAATGCCAAAGAAACAAATGGCCATAGGAGCTCAAAGTCAAGACATAAGTAAAGAACTCATTACTACCAGCAGGTATGTTCTGATTCGACTTCATGATAAAACGACTAAACTGGCTTTTATAAATATCTACTTCTTCTAATCTATAATAAAATTAGTGGCAATAAGCCAAGTTCCTAATGCAAGAGATATTGACAATCATCATTTAACAACTAACCACATGGTTATTTTAAAGGTTTGAAAACCATTAAGGGCTAAATATGGAAAAGACTCTGAGCTCCAGTTTCCTCAAAGATTAAGTCTCTTGAGATACTGAGGATTACATATGGCTTCCCTGAATGTGTCTGGGCCGCAAAAGTAATTTTAGACAGGGGGTCTGTGAACAATGGGGAGAAGGCTGCAACTTTATTTTCACTAACCTGTAACTGAAGTTTTTTATTTTCTCCAAGTATGACATCAGAAACAAACTACATAAAAGTACCTGTGCTTTGTCAACAATAAGTACGATTTTTCATATCACACTGTAATTGTTATATATATATCTCTTAATACCATTTAAGTGCAATACTACTTTGAAATTATGGTAGTAATTAAAAGGCTACTAGGTCTTCTTCAATGTACTGATAAAAAAGCATTTATAGGGGTGCCTGGGTGGCTGGCTCAGTGGGTTATGATCTGCCTTCGGATCGGGTCATGATCTCAGGGTCCTGGGATCGAGCCCTGCATCAGGATCTCTGCTTGGCAGGGAGCCTGCTTTGCTTCTTCCTCTCTCTCTGCCTGCCTCTCTGTCTACTTGTGATCTCACTTTCTGTCAAATAAATAAATAAAATCTTTAAAAAAGCACTTATATCATTAGATCACAAACTTAATAATTTTGATAATTGTATTTTAATAGGGTTCTTTTTAATCCTATATATATGTATTTATATGCATGTGTAATACTTTACACATTTAAAAACATTACTCTGAAAAGGAGTTTGTAGACTTCAGACTGCCAAAGAGGTCCCAGATACAAAAAAGATTTAGGATTATTGTTTTATTTATTTATTTATTTATTTTTTAAGTATTTTATTTATTTATTTGTCAGAGAGAGAGAGAGAGAGAGACAGCGCGAGCGAGCACAGGCAGACAGAGCGGCAGGCAGAGGGAGAAGCAGGCTTCCTGCGAAGCTAGGAGCACGATGTGGGACTCGATCCTAGGACACTGGGATCACGACCTGAATTGAAGGCAGCTGCCTAACCAACTGAGCCACCCAGGTGTCCTGGATTATTGTTTTAAACAAAATTCAAATAATACTTCCAATGGTGTTTATAATAATGGTTTTTATACATAATTTAATTAAATCTAACACTTTAAGCATCCCGTACAAAAAGAACCAATCAGAATACTAAACAAATTCTGGTTTCTGATGTACAGAACATATTAATAGTATACTTTACATACTCTAATCAAGGAGGAAATAAGGTAGAAACCTTGTTGATACAACTAAAGTTTTAAATGTTATGTGAACATTTTAAAATATATTTTTAGATTTTCTTCCTTAATTTGGTTTTTAAAAAGATATTCTAAATTTTTATGTTCTCAGATGTTTTCCCCAACATACCACCAAATGGATACTTAGTTTTCAAATTTAAACTCATCTTATTTCTTACTTAAATAAACAATATGGGTTTGTGCATAAGACAAAGTTGGAATAACAGTTCTATAGTATATGTTAGTGTATTGGATTCATCTGTCTCTCTCTCCCTCTCTCTCTCTCCCTCATACACACACACATGCACATAGGGGATAAATTAGGCCCTATCATTACAGAGAAGCAGGTATAGCATGGAAGGAAGAGTAGAGAAAGAATCACAGTTTCAGGGACACCTGGGTGGCTCAGTGGGTTAAGCCTCTGCTTTCGGCTCAGGTCATGATCTCAGGGTCCTGGATCCAGCCCCAAATCGGGCTCTCTGCTCAGCAGGGAGCCTGCTTCCCTTCCTCTCTCTCTGCCTGCCTCTCTGCCTACTTGTGATCTCGGTCTGTCAAATAAATAAATAAAATCTTTAAAAAAAAATCACAGTTTCAGAACCAGAATAACTATGGTCATCATCTAGCTCTACTCTAGTGATTCCAAAGGAAAAGCTTGAAAAATCACCAGCACCATCTATTTTTTCTCCCTAAAATAATATCAATAATCCGTTTTAAGATTATGATTCTCAGACACTGTCATTAATGGGAATGCCTCTTATGTATGTTGGGATGGGGCAAAGCTTAGACTCTCTTAATATTTACAGTTGAGGGGTGGTTGGTTAAGCATCTGCCTTCAGCTCAGGTCTTGATTCTGTGGTCCTGGGATCTAGTCCCACATCAGGCTCCCTGTTCAGTGTGGTGTGTGCTTCTTTTCCACCCTCTGCTCCTACCCTTGCTCATGCTTTTGCTTGCTCTCTCTCTCAGATGAAGAAATAAAAAAATCTTTAAAGAATATTTATAGTTCAGAAGATGAATGCTGTTAGTAAGTGGCCAAAGACATGGCACACTACTGTCAAAAGAGAAAGCTTAGGGAGATAATCTTAGGCTTTGGGGACCTATCTTCATGTTTCTTGGTACTCTGTAATTCTAACTTTTTTTGTCCTGAAATGAGAAATAGCCTAGGGGTGCCTGGGTGGCTCAGTGGGTTAAGCCTCTGCCTTCGGCTCAGGTCATGGTCTCAGTGTCCTGGGATCAAGCCCCGCATCCTGCTCTCTGCTCAGTGGGGAGCCTGCTTCCTCTCTCTCTCTGCCTGCCTCTCTGCCTACTTGTGATCTCTGTCAAATAAATAAAATCTTAAAAAAGAAAAGAAAAATAGCCTAGAACAAGTTATTTGGAATTGCCAGGGAATCTATGAGTAAAAATAGAAGAACATCTCAGATAACTTGGGCAGAATAGATATGATTTTAGATGGGGAAATACAATTTTTCTCTTACAAATTACTTCCTTCGATACTATATACTCTCTTGTCTTCTAAGCTGTGCGTATATGCCATACATGCATTTTCTACGCAGGCCAGGCCTCTTCCTTTGAACACCCTCCTATGTTTGAGATGAGTAGAAATTACTCTTTGTGTAGTTCCCTGCAAGTTCAACTTGGATTTCTGTTTTTCATTTTTTATAATTAAAGGAATGTAGGGCAACCTTTACCTAATACTTCTTTGGTAATTTGAAGACTAATCTCCAAGAACTTGCCAGTACTTCACTGATAAACATAAAACCCAAAACAAGGGCAAATCTAGGAGTAAACGGATTCAGAATCCATGAGAACGAAATCAGCCATGCCTATAAAAATCACAATTGGTAAATGGGTTTAAGTTGAGGGGTGTTTATGGGTATGCAGTCCAAACTGTGTAATCAACATGATAATACTGCTCTGAGATATGTCTGTTATGTCACCTGTTTATTGTCTAATGTCTGAACTCCACCATTTAACATTTTTCCTGCTATGTCACTGGTGAGGGCACACCCAAGTCTGCCAAAGACTGGGAGTTGTCCTACACATTACTCAAAATGACATTTATTTTAACCAAATTACTTCCTGTAATAGAAACAACTTGCCAATAATATGACTATTTTTACCTTTGATGGCCTTTATAAACTAAGCTACTCACAGGTTACAACTCAAAAGGTTATACCAGGTTATACTCAAAAGCCTTTGATACTATATCAGTCAAAAATGGTAGTTCAAATAAAAGCACGTACCTTTTCACATGTAAATACAATCAGAAAAATGACCTGAAAGTATTTCCTTGTTATAGAAATGATATAGTAGTTTTATAAATGGGCACTTTCTCAGTATATTTCATTTATCCTGGGTAAATGGTAAAGAATGGAGATTTTATTTAGTTTCTTGTCATGTGCCTTGGAGAATAGAGAGAAAAATGATTGTGGGTGGTACCAGCTTGCAAAATTGCCTCTGTAAATAGTTTTTCTGAAGAGCCTTATTATCTCCCTTAGTTTTGCCCATAGCAATAACCTTTTTCTGAATTTCCTTTGCTAATTACTTCATCTACCATTCTTGGTAGAGAATTTGAAGCAAATAAAGGCTAGCTTGTACCTTGCATCTGAAACTCAGCGTAGCAGGTTTTAGTCTTCATTAAAGATAGTATCAGTAATTTCATTAAGTAACACAATCAATAGTGGAAACTTTTAGGCCTAATTATCTAGAAAAAGTAGGCATGATCAAGTGCATATTCATGAGGACAAGAGGCTCATTATAGTCTATATTATCTAGACATACCTTGAATACAAGGATACAAAATACCTGAAATCACTAGTCTTAACACATTCCTAATTCTCTGGACTCCAACTTTTAAAAAGCCCAAGTAACATTATGATAAGAAACTCTTCTGACTCAGAATTAGGCAAAGTGGATCAAAAATGGAATCAAAGATAATTACGCTAACATTCACACTTACTAGATTCTGTCTCTCTATATGGGTATCTATTATAGTGGGAAACCCAAGAAGGAAAACAAGCTGAAATAAGGTAAAATCTGAAAAAGCCTATCTTCTTTTTTTTTTTTAAAGATTTTATTTATTTGTTAGAGAGAGAGAGAGAGAGAGCGAGCGAGCATGAGCACAGGCAGACAGAGTGGTAGGCAGAGGCAGAGGGAGAAGCAGGCTCCCCGCTGAGCAAGGAGCCCGATGTGGGACTCGATCCCAGGACGCTGGGATCATGACCTGAGCCGAAGGCAGCCGCTTAACCAACTGAGCCACCCAGGCGTCCCAAAAGCCTATCTTCTTTATATACATTTCAAACTTATTGCAATGAGACCAGAAAGATCTAGAAAAATTTACATGTAATTAATTGGGTTTAAATAAAGAAGTGGGTGAAAACATAAGGCAATTGTAGGCAAAATAATTTATCTGTGAGATGGAAATGTAAAGCGATGCATACAGAAGTTAATAAATCATTAGTTTTTTATATTTCTAGCCTACCCACCAAAAGAGAATCAAAAGATCCTTATCTGAATTTTTATTATAGTAAGAACATATTTTTAAAAAGATACATAGAATATACTTCTGCCAAAAACCATAATTTCTGTTAGGATTCTGTCTAGTCCACACCATCAGTCATGCAAGTGATTTGTGTAGACAGCTAATCATGGAGCGAATAAGCTATTGTAGTTGTGAACCAAGTACTGTATTTCTTGTACCATGCATTTTCTTCAGTATGTTAATAGATATTTGGTGAGAAAATGATTTGGGGGAGGGGCGGTAAAGAAAATTGGCAAATATATTTAACACTCAAGTAAATTCCTATAATGTTTAATTTCTCAGACCCTTTAATATGCTAATGGCTGCCTAACAAATCTCCAAAAGAATATAGTATTTGGCATTCTTAAATATATCAGAAGACATAACTCATTCATGACCACACATCTTATGTAACCAGTGTTCCATTGTATATACTCTGGGAAATGTCCAACAAATTCATTTCAGTATACCAGGGTTAAATGATAACTCCCTGAATCATCACTGCCATTTACTTATTCCTTTCACTTAGCAATATTACTATTAAGCCAGTATTCTCCAAATTTGCCCAGTCAAAAGAATCATCTGGAGTTATTTGTTAAACTACAAATTCCTGGATCATATAACTAGCTCTAATTAACTTGATCTCATGGGAAAAGCCTGAGATTTTGCTGTTTATAAAGTGCCCAGATGACTATTCTAAATCTTCATTCACTGATTCACCTAAATGAGTGATTAAGAAGACTCAGACATTGTTCTACATGCTAGGGATAGAGCAACAAATACTTAAGACAAATTTCCTGTTCTCATGCAGATATGGGGAGATAAAGAATAAAAGAAAATTGGGGCACCTGGGGGGCTCAGTTGTCAAGTGTCTGCATTTGGCTCAGGTCATGATTCCAGGGTCCTGGGATCAAGCCCCACATAGGGCTTCCTGTTCTGCAGGAAGCCTGCTTCTCCCTCTCCCACTCCCTCTGCTTGTATTCCCTCTCTTACTGTCTCTCCCTCTGCCAAATAAATAGATAAAATCTTAAAAGAATGAAAGAAAATTAATAATCAAAATTATTTTCTTTAGAAAATTTATCATAAACCAAAATTAAGTGAATAGGGAAGCTATTTTGGATTGGGTGGACAGTAAAGGCCTTTCTGAGGAGGTAACCTTTATGATGAGACTTGCATGTAAAGAAGACAGACATGTGAGGATCTTGAAGAGGACTGATCAGGGCAGAGAAGTAGCCATGCAAAGAACGTAAAATGGGAATAACCTTGGCATGTTTAGGAAACATTAATGTGGCTAAAGCACAATGAGGAAGAAAGCAGTTTTAAAAAAAGTTCTCAAATTAGGTAGAAGATACCTGCTTGTAGTATTGCAGACCATGGTGAAGAGTGGAAATTTTACTATGAAAGCGAGGTGACACAACTGGAAGGTTTTAAAAGCCCCAAGACAGGTCTGATTAACTCTTCAGTTAATGGTTGAAGGATGCACTGTGGAAGGAGGAAAAGCAGAAAACGGGGGAAACAATTAGGAGTCTACTGCAGGAGTCTTAGGAAGACATGGTAATGGCTGTACTGAGGATGGTGAAATCCATGGTGGAGAGAGTGATGAGATCTTCCACAACGAGAATTGTTGAACTTGTCTTCAGAGGCCATGTCCATGTTACTTTAAATGTGTAGTTCTTTTCATTCACTTACTCAATAAAATTTTTTGAGCACCTTAAATAATATTCTAACTACCAGAAATGCAGTAGCAAAACCCCTGCCACTAAAGAGCTCACATAATCAAAAAGCAACATATATATCAAGAGTGATGACTTCTAAAACATATCGAGAAGCAGAATAAGAGAATGGAAGGATTAATGGGGGCATGGTTTGCGTGCTAGTTTAGATACTGAGTCTAAAAAATGTCTCTCAGATGTGGTACTTGACCAGAAACCTGAAGTGAGGTAGCTAGCCATACAAATATCTGTAGGAAGAACATTCCAGGCAGGGGGAATGGTTGGTGCAAAGACCCTGAAGCAGGTGCATGTCCTTGTAGGACACAGTGGGGTCTTGTGGGACACAGTGAGGACTTTGGGTTTTACTTTCAGTGAGCTCAGAAGCCATGGGAAGGTTCTGATTTAAACTTTAACACGCTCACTCTAGCTGTTGTCTGGAGAACAGACTGCAGGAGGCAAGTGAGAAAGTAGGACACAGAAGGCTTTTGTAATGACCCAAGGAAAGGTAATGGTAGTCTGGATAGGGTCAGAAGTCAGAGCTGGTGAGTAGAGTTCACAGGCTGGGTTCACAAAGTTAGCACACTGACTGACTGGAGGTAGTGGGGTCGGGTGTGGAGAAACAAGTCAAAGTTTTTTCCAAGAGCAATTAAACACACAGGGTTGCTGCTCCCTGAGTGTGGGAGGCTGGGAGAAGAGTGATGATGGTGATGATGAATGGAGTGGGGAGAGGGGGCAGCTGTGCAGCCGTCCTGGAGCAAATGTGAGGCGCAATGAAAAGAGAACACAGGATCTGGAAGCAGATGAAGCTCAGCTGAGATCCTAGCTTTATATATGCTATTTGTGTAACTCTGCAAAAATGCTTTAATATTTCTTAGCCTTATTTACTATCTATGCAACAAGAATAATACTACACCACAGAAAATTATTGTGAGGATTAGGTATGGTAGATACTCAGTAAAAGGTAACTGTTAAGAAAATTGAGATGACCCATGGAATGATCCTTAAGAAAAATAATAAAAACTTAGTGTTGCAAATAATCATGATTAAATTAGAATTTAGGTAGCAAGAGATATTTTTTTTAGAACTTTAAACATTTTGAAGTACAATAGTACTTAAGAAGTAATATGGGTGTACAGAAGTAATATGGGTGAATCTTTGGATTGGTATACACATTGATTAAAACTGTACAGTCATGTGACACTAATAGTTTAAGTCACCAATCTTATTTTGAAACTTTATACATTGACAGTTTGGACTAAATATGCAATAACATATGATTTGGGACTTTCTGATAAAATAATTGCCATAGTAATTGTCCAGGAGTGTCTGTATTATATTCCCAACACAAGTTTATTAATGACTCCTATTCAAATAAACAATAACTTAATTCAGTAAGTTTTAAATACACCAAAAGCTGTGATGGATACTGCAAAAGATCAAAGAATGAGAATAAGGTATTTCCTGACATTAAGAAGCTCACAAACTAGGGGTGCATGGGTGGCTCAGATGGTTGAGCATCTGCCTTCAGCTCAGGTCATGATCTTCAGGTCCTAGGATCCAGCCTCACATCAAGCCCCATGTTGAGCTCCTGGCTCAGCAAGGAGTCTGCTTCTCCCTCTCCCTCTGCCTCTCCTACTGATTGTGCTCTCTCTCTCTCAAATGAATAATAATTTTTTTTTCAAATGAGTAATAATTTAAAAAAGACTCACAAATTAGTTGAAGAGCCAAATTCAACTTAAGAAACTAAAAATGAATGGTAGTAATAATGGCATTTTATGTTTAATAACATTTTACAGTTTTAAAAATATTTTCACATACTTCATTTGATTTCCACGATAACTCTGTGATATAGGTAGGAGACCTATAAAGAAGCTAAAGCTAAGTTAGGTTCAATGGTTTGGCCAGGATATGCTATCAGTAAATTCAAAGACTGGCTTGAACCTGGATTCTGATTTTCTATTACATTATGCTGGTCATAAAAAGTAGGTATAAGAATGAATATTAGTAATATAATTAACTCTCCATCATCCAGGAAAATAAATTAGGAAATTACAACAAGATATTTATAAAATAATTAAATTACAAATCAATAAAATAATGTTTGGAACTAACAGTGATCAGTAAAAACACCACTTATGGGATGCCTGGGTGGCTTAGTCAGTTAAGTGTCAGCCCTCAGCTCTGGTCATGATTCCAGGGTCCTGGGATCAAATCCTACATTGGGATTCTTGTTCAGAGAACACTACTTTTCTCTCTGTCGGCTGCTCCCTCTGCTTTTGCTCTCTCTCTTTGACAAATAAAGAAATAAATAAAATCTTAAAAGAAAAAAAAAGAACAAAAAAAACCACCGCTTATCCCAGTAAGATGCACTGCCTCCCCTTGATCTTTTTTTAACAGGCTAAGAGCCTCTGCTTGGCAACAGTATCTAGCAAGATTAATACCATTTATATTACATCTATTTTTAGTTTATTCTCTATTTATGGAGTGGCAAGCATGCTGGTATTTCATCTCGTGATAAAGCTCCTTTCAGTGATTCAATTTAAGAAAAAAATATTAAACACAAAGATGATACATAAAAATGGAAAGATCATAAAGGCAGTCTCTAAATGACTCAATTTAGAGCACATGTCCTACTATCATCATACCAAATCTGCACAGCAAACCTGTGAGGAGGAAATTTTCCCATGTTCCAGAAGAAACTAGCTCAGAGGAAGCTGAAATGATTTGCCCAAGGTGACAAAGCCAATAACCTGTGGTACAGCCTTTAGTGCTGTTAAGGGTCCAAAGGAGAGGAGCAGCATGGATAGAGGCATATGTGCTTTAAGTAGGAACTTTTAAAAACCTTCAAAATCATAGAGAACTCAAAATCACAGGAGCAGAATAAACATGGCATAGGTCCAGAATGGTTTGCTTAGAAGACTAGGGTCATATTAGCAAAAGTCTTGGAGTCTAAAGCAGATGGAAAACAACTGAAATTCTCTACATGGAAGTCTAAAAACAAAAGCAGTGTTTCAGGCCAGGAAACAAGTGCAATATGCAAAATGAAATGAATGCCAGAGTTATTAGACACAGGCAGGCATAATCATTATTAGACTGCTGTAATGGATCCATGTGTTAACAACCACCTCTAATATGGTCTGTAGGATTATTATTAATTCATCTGATACTCTGAATGCCTACCATGTGTCAGGTACTGTGCTAGGCACTACAGATACTGAGTTACCCTTTCTTCTCAAGAAGAGAGGAATTATACAATTATGAAACAATAAAAATAATTGTTCAGTATAGGTACAAATATTGTGGGAATCAAAAAGGAAAGAAAACAAAATAAAGCAGTCAGGAATGGTATCAAGGAATAACTGAGCCAAATCTTGAAGGATGGTTAGTTTATCAAAAAGAAGAAGGGTAAGAGAAATAGAGAAGGGGAGACATTCTAAACAGAGGGATTTACAGTCAGGACATAGCTAATGGAGAAATTCAAGAGATATAATAGGAATTATTACATCTAATAATACACCTTTATACAATACCTGGTATATATTACAACCAATATATAATGATATATAACGTAATATTATGTATTGGTCTATAGTATAATACATACAACTACATTGTACCTAATATATAACATACACTTAAATTGACAGGAACAAAAAATTTGTCATTGATAAAAAAAAAAAGTGATTAATAAGAACCAGTCAGCATATGTGTTTCCAACTTTTGATTCTTTCCCTTCTCTCATTCATGAAATCCAGTCAATTGTGGCTTCTATACCCATCTCTTCTTTTCCACCACACTGTGAGCATTTAGATTCTTGTCCTTTCCAGCCTGGACCACTGAAATAGCTCAATTATTCTCCCTGTTACCAATTCTCCCAACTTCAAACAATCCTTTATTTCCCTTCATATTAATAACCCTAAATTCTGTCTTTATTAGGTTGCTTCATTGCTTAAAAAACAAAACACTTTCAAAGGTCTCCTAATGACAATGCCAGGAGTTCCCAACAACTTTGTGAAGATATGATCATTCTCACTTACTTATATCCAGGCATCATGTGTGGGTACTGGTTCAAGTCCCTCTAAGAAAAGGAAACAACTGTCTTTGTAGGTTCTGCCTCCATTCCTACTGTGAATTCGCAGGCAGGGCATGGGGATACTGGTGGTAGCAGAAGGTAACAGATTAAACACCTATAGTAGACACTGGTTTACTTGTTTGGATCCCTTGGCTTACAGGATTAACTCCAAAAACCTCATCCTGTCTTTCAAGTCCTTTTATAATGGTAGCACTAGCTTATTTCTCTCTAACCTTATCATTTGCTGGGGCTTGAACTCATGACCCTGAGATAAAGACCTGAGCTGAGATCAAGAGTTGGATGCTTAACCAGCTGAGCCACCCAGGCTTGCCACAGACCCATGTATCTTTGATTATGTCAATTTTTCATTGAAAATTTCCTTTTCTTTCTTTTCTACTTATCTGAGTTGTATATCCCTTAAAGGGCCAACTCAATTACTTCTTTCTTTGGGCCTACTCTGAGGTTTAATTTTCTATCAGCTTTAACCTTCTTCTGAATTGCTGGGCATACACTGTCTTGTATTATCTTTTCATTAATCAGCATATTATTTCAGAGAATATCTACTAAGCACCTGTATGTGTCAATCCTATATGCTAGGCACTTGGGGATACACAAAAAAACAGAACACAGTAGCTATTCTTAGGGATTTATAGCACATATGGGTAAAACAATTACATCATGGTGATTAAAGCACTATATAGTAGAGGTATAGACATAGAGATATGGGAATGTGTAAAATACACTACATTCCCTGAAGAATGTAATGGAGAAGCCATCAAGGAAGAAATTAAGTTTCAACTCAGTCTTAAGGAGACTGTTCTTTTTTTTTTTTTTTTTAAGATTTTATTTATTTGACAGAGAGAGCGAGAGAAGGAATACAAGCAGGGACAGTGGGAGATCGAAAAGCAGGCTTCCCGCTAAGCAGGGAGCCTGATGTGGGGCTCAATCCCAGGACCCTGGGATCATAACCTGAGCCAAAGGCAGATGCTTAGCAACTGAGCCACCCAGACGCCCTAAGGAGACTGTTAAGTTGGAATGTTCTAGATCATGAAGGGACATGTATGACCTGCTAAGCAGAATCAACTTTATTCTGCAGGCAATGGGGAGACAATACAGTATTTTAAATGGGGGAGTAAAAGGATGAGATTTATATTTGAGAAAAATTCATCTGGACGCTACTCTAAGGGTGGCTTTAGGAGGCTAGACAAGAAGTAACAATGAACTATCCTGAACTAATGTAGTAGCAGTGAGGTGGGGAGAAGAGGGCAGATTTGAGAAATATTTTGAAGACTAAACAGTCAACAAGTGGTGCAAGACAGGAAAGAGGGGCAAAGAAAGGGATGGGGGAGTGTTTTACTACAGTGAGGGGAAAGAGCCCATACAGAAAACACAGGAGAGGCAGGCAAGAAAAGCTCTAGAGCACAGGTGAACAGGTGTGTGTTACCTAAGAAGGATGAAGGTAAAGGACAGGTGTCAATATGGGTGTTGGGAAGAGGCGTTTTGAAATTGAAGTTTACTCTGAGAAGTGTAACTTCAGTCATGTGCTGAATATAAGCGAATGGAGGGACTGGGGGCTTAACAAACATTTTTTTATGAGGAACTGAAAGGAGGCTAACTGGGATGACTCAGAAGGATTTCTGAATAGTGTTAACAGTACAGTTGAAGTTGGAAATGAATTTTTGGTGGCACCAATTTTCATAGCTGTGAGATAACCACCCCCGTGTCCCTACCCCAGCAACACAGCTGCTAAGATTGAGAAATAAAGGAAAAAGTAAACGAAAAAAAATTTTTTTAAAGAAAAGAGAATGAGGGACACCTGGGTGGCTTAGTCAGCTAAGCATCTGCCTTTGACTCAGGTCATGGTCCTGGGGTCCTGGGATCAAGTCCCATATCAGGCTCCCTGCTCAGAAGGAAGCCTGCTTCTCCCCCTCCATCTCCCGCTCCCCCTGCTTGTTTGTGCATTCTTTCTCTCTCTGAAAAATGAACAGATAACATCTTAAAAAAAAAAAAAAAAGAAAGAAAAGAGAATAAGAGGAGGCCCAGTAAGTCAATCCATGGGTGGTGGGGTGGGCAGGTCCTATCTGTCATTTTAAGTGCTTTGAGGGCAGAACTTTGTCTTAGTGTTGCTGTGACAATCATAGCTCTTTGTAACGTAGCAGTAGCTTGTACATGATATAAAATACTCAGTGTATGCTTGTTAATTGACGGATGATAAACTAATTTCAAAGAAAAATACCCAGAGATAGAAATTCAGGACTAGTTTCAATAAAAAGTTAATAATGGAAATAAAAATTTTAAAGCCATCATCAAAACACAAAATTGAAGATAAAAGGATAAACTTTCTTAGAAGTCTGTAAAGAGAGAGGAACTGAGATCAGGTCCTGGAAATAATAGTGAGTAGAACAAAGTGCAAACACAGAAGGAAACAGAAAAAAAATCATTGAAAGAACTATGACAGCACTGCTGTCATGTCAACTTTCCCCAACAAAACCAGACACTAAAAGGGTAAGAAGAGTAGTAAAGGCAGAAAGGAGTAAAAATGCAGAGTCAACGCGATTAGAGAACACTATGCACAAATCCTGAAAAAAATGATGAGAATTCATTTAGCAATCTTCCTTCTGATCCATCAGATTTGTCTTGAAGAAAAGGTGGCAAGACAATAGCAGCCAGCAGGCAAGTAGCTGAAGCTGGAGCAGACCAAGAACCAGGACTAGTCATGAGTCTTCTCTAGGCCACTCAATCCTGACTCTTGCAGCAGAAACCCACTGTAGTGCAGGGAGGGGGACAGCCTGATGTTGCCTGATGTGGCCAGATGTCAAACTGATGGCACTGGGAGACAATGGGCTCTAGACAGAAGTGGAAGGAGATACTAGGTCATATAGGCAGATCTGCCACCAATGCTGAGTGCTCATCAAAAATATCCTTCAAATTCTGATGCGTATGTCAAGTGTACGCATTTAATAGAGACCCTTGAGGAAACCAGTGCTGTCTAGCAGAGTGTGCCAAGCAAGAAGTTTTCTTAGAAGGCCACTTTTTTTGGTTTGGAATTCAGATTTGTATAAAGAAATGACATAGGGGGGCGCCTGGGTGGCTCAGTGGGTTAAGCCGCTGCCTTCGGCTCAGGTCATGATCTCAGAGTCCTGGGATCGAGCCCCGCATCGGGCTCTCTGCTCAGCAGGGAGCCTGCTTCCTCCTCTCTCTCTGCCTGCCTCTCTGCCTGCTTGTGATCTCTCTCTGTCAAATAAATAAATAAATAAAATCTTTAAAAAAAAATGACATAGGGGTGCCTGGGTGGCTCAGTGGATTAAGTCTCTGCCTTCGGCTCAGGTCATGATCTCAGGGTCCTGGGAACGAGCCCCGGTCTTGGTCCCAGGGTCCTGGGACTGAGCCCTGCATCAGGCTCCCTGCTCTGTGAAAAGCCTGTTTTCCCTCTCCCACTCCCCCTGCTTGTGTTCCCTCTCTGTCTCTGTCAAAAAAATAAATAAAATCTTTAAAAAAATTTTATTAAGATAGGATTTACATACTGCATAATTCATCTGTTAAGTGTTCAATTCAATATTTAATATATTTGCATTGTTTTTTGTTTTGTTTTGTTTTAAAGATTTTATTTATCCATTTGACAGACAGAGATCACAAGTAGGCAGAGAGGCAGGCAGAGAAGGAGAGAGAGGAGGAAGCAGGCTCCCTGCAGAGCAGAGAGCCCGAAGTGGGGCTTGATCCCAGAACCCTGGGATCATGACCCGAGTCGAAGGCAGAGGCTCCCACTGAGCCACCCAGGCGCCCCTATATTTGCATTGTTGTGCAACTGCCATCACAATCTAATTTTACAATTTGGTCACCATATCCATTAGCAGCCAATCTCCATCTCACTCCCCCACCTTACCCAGTCCAAAGCCACCACTAACCTACTTTCCTTTTTTTAAATTTGCCTATTCTGGACATCTTATATAAATGGAATTGTATAATAATTTCTTTTGTGACTGGCTTCTTTCACTTCACATAATGTTTTCAGGGTGCATTCATATTGTAGGATATCTCAGTATTTCACCTGATTTTTATTTTTTTTAAAGAGATTTTATTTATTTCACAGAGAGAGAGAGAGAGAGAGATCACAAGTCAGCAGAGAGGCAGGCAGAGGGGGAGGGGGAAGCAGGCTTCCCTGCCGAGCAGAGATCCTGATGCAAGGCTTGATCCCAGGACCCTGAGATCATGATCTGAGCCAACGGCAGAGGCTTAACCCACTGAGCTACCCAGGCGCCCCAGGATTTCACCTGTTTTTTATTGCCAAATAATATTCCATTATGTGGATATACCACATTTCATTTATATACTCATCAATTAGTGGACATTTGGGTTCTTTAGAGAAATAAATTTTTGGCTACTGTAAATAATGCTGCTATGAACATTCCCATACAAGTTTTTGTGTGGACATATATTCTCATTTCTTTTGGGTATATATCTAGGAACAGAATCACTGGGCCATACGGTAACTCTATTTCTAACTTTCTGAGGAGCTGGCAATCTATTTTTCCAAGTGGTTACACCATTTATGCTCCCACCATAAATATGAGTGCTTCAGTTTTTCACACCCTTGTCAAACACTTGTAATTGTCCATCTTTGTATTAGAGCCATCCTCATGGATGTGAAGTGGTATCTCACTGTGGTTTTAATGTCCATTTCCCTGATGACTAATGATGTGGAACAACTTTGTATGTGCTTACTGGAATTTTTTTCTCTCATCTCCATTTGAAAAGCTTTTCCCTCTTTTCCTCCCATAATTTTGAGGTTTTCCTTTGACTCATTTAGTACTTCTACATCACAATTACTATTGAATTGTTCCCTGAAGTATGTCCCTTTGGTTAGCATTTACACAACACATTCCCAGGAGAGTATGTCATTTCCTACTATTTCTATTTCTTTCCCCCCGTGATCTCTCTTCCACCCCATTTACTTGGTGAAAAACCTTTCTTCTTCTTCTTATTATTATCTTATAAATACTCTCAGAATATTTAAGGAGTTAAGTAGTAACATATTCTCTCTCTAAATATTTAAGGGGTTAAGTAGTAACATATTCTCTATGTAACATGCATCTCACTTGTGGAAATATCTTCACTACAAATAAGGATTTGTTATTAACAGTCTTTTTCTCTTGGTAATCTGTGGATATTCTTCCACTGTCTCCTAATTTCCAGTGCCATGGATTAGAATTATGATACCAGTCTGACACTTTATAGATAATATCCTGTTTTATCTGGATGCCTCCAAGATGAATCCTTACAGTTCAAAAAATTTAGCAGAATAACCTTAAGTTTGAGTTTTTCATCACTGATCTTCCCTGGAACTTCTTTCTGCACACTGAAGTCTTTACCTCAGAAATTTTCTTCTATACATATAATTATTGCTTCTTTTACATTTGTTTCTTTTTCTGGAACTTGTATTAGCCATGTTGGGTGCCCTGAATCTACACTCCCAGTGTCTTTTTTTTTTCAATTTCTTTGTAATTTTGGCTCTGCGCTTTGAAATATTTCTTCCACTAGATCTGCCAGGCCAATAAATGATCACATATTCATTCCTTTATTCAATTACTATGCACTGCATGCTTACTATGTGCCAAGAAAGTGTTCTAGGCATTGGGTGTTGACAAGAGATTAGCAGTGTATATAGAAGAAAAAGTTCCTGCCCTTACAGTGCTAACATTTTAATGGAGATAGTAAAGCTTGGAATCAGGTAACGTGATGCCCCCAGTTTTATTTTTCTTTTTCAACATTTCCTTAGTGATTTGGGGTCTCTTCTGATTCCATACAAATTTTTGGATTATTTGCTCCAGCTCTTTGAAAAATACCGGTGGAATTTTGATTGGAATGGCATTAAAAGTATAGATTGCTCTAGGCAGTATAGACATTTTAACAATGTTTATTCTTCTGATCCAAGAGCATGGGCTGGTCTTCCATCTTTTTGTGTCTTCTTCAATTTCTTTCATGAGTGTTCTGTAGTTCCTCGAGTACAGTTCCTTTACCTCTTTGCTTAGGTTTATTCCCAGGTATCTTATGGTTCTTGGTGCTATAGTCAATGGAATCAATTCTCTAATTTCCCTTTCTGTATTTTCATTGTTAGTGTATAAGAAAGCCACTGATTTCTGTACATTGACTTTGTATCCTGCCATGTTGCTGAATTGCTGTATGAGTTCTAGTAGTTTGGGGGTGGAGTCTTTTGGGTTTTCCATATAAAGAATCATGTCATCTGCGAAGAGAGAGAGTGTTTGACTTCTTCATTGCCAATTTGGATACCTTTTATTTCTCTTTGTTGTCTGATTGCTGTTGCTAGGACTTCTAATACTATGTTGAACAAGAGTGGTGAGAGTGGACATCCTTGTCATGTTCCTGATCTCAACGGGAAGGCCGCAAGCTTTTTCCCATTGAGGATGATATTTGCTGTGGGTCTTTCATAGAAAGATTTTATAAAGTTCAGGAATGAACTTCATTCCTGAAGTTCATTCCATGAACTATCCCTATACTTTGAAGTGTTTTAATCAGGAACGGATGCTGGATTTTGTCAAATGCTTTTTCTGCATCAATTGAGAGGACCATGTGGTTCTTCTCTCTTCTCTCATTAATTTGTTCTATCACACTGATTGATTTGCAAATGTCGAACCATCCTTGTAGCCCAGGGATGAATCCCACCTGGTCATGGTGGATAATCTTTTTAATGTGCTGTTGGATCCTGTTTGCTAGGATCTTGTTGAGAATCTTAGCATCCATATTCATCAGTGATAATGGAGATAGTATATTTTTTTTAAAAAGTGTTTATAGGGGCACCTGGGTGGCTCAGTGGGTTAAAGCCTCTGCCTTCGGCTCGGGTCATGATCCCAGGGTCCTGGGATCGAGCCCCACATTGGGCTCTCTGCTAGGCGGGGAGCCTGCTTCCCTTCCTCTCTCTGCCTACTTGTGATCTCTCTCTCTCTCTGTCAAATAAATAAACAAAATTAAAAAAAAAAAGTGTTTATAAAAAATAAAAATAAAAAATAAAAAAAAGTGTTTATACATGGATTGGGAGTCAGACAGTATTAAGTATTTAGCTGGGAAATTACATTTTTTTGCTCTATAAACTTTTTTTGCACTTCACTTGAACTTCCTTAAATACTTCTATTATTTACTATTTTCATATTCAAGTTACTGTCTCCTTCAGCATTTCTATTTAGCTACTCTACCACACTGTTTATTCTAAGTGATCTTTCTCTTTCTGATTGCCTGGCTTCCCGACATGGGCTCTTCTCCTTTATTATCTCAGAGGGGCTTAGGTTTCATTGACAAAGGACCACAAATGAGTGGGAGCAGTCTCCAGAGAATGAAGAGACAAAGCAGGCGCAATGCCCGTAGGTGGGCAGTCCAGCGGGCAAGCCTTGCGCAGGCCCACGAGGAAGCCTCCTGGTGTTCAGGTCACATTACATCTCCCAGCCTCAGAAACAGAGATATCAGTCCCCTGGCTCTTTTCCTTTCTTCTCTCCTCCAAGAGTCCATGGATCTATACCAAGCCAAGCTCTTTCCTGGATCTTCCATTGTTATCCACATCCAAGGCTCTTGTCCAGCCCCTGAGGAACAAGTCCTGTGCCATCTCTCGCTGACAGATCACCCACAGAGCCCAGGGCTCACTTGCACCTAACTGGTCACTGGATCCAGGGGCCATCTGGCTCACATAAGGCTGGAAAAAGGAATAATTATGTGGAATAAGGGTCACATAAGGCAGGTTGGAATCAGGAACAGAGAGATGGTGGGATTTCACCTTCCCAGAACCTCCTCTGAAAAGTACATTTTGTTTACAGACTAACACTAAAAACACTCAAATCCTGGCAAATAGGTCAAAAAATTAAAAAGCCTCTGTTAAGTCCAAATATCTGTGGGTTCTATTCATTTTCAACTATTGCCCTTAATGTTAAGCTCTGAGAGAGAAGGAAAATCTTAATGTTACTTGGACTTAAAGGATATTGACTAGATGGAGGAATGAATCATAAAATAACTATGTTACATAAAGGAAGTCAGACAAAGGAGAGTATATTCTCTATTATTCCATTCATATAGAATTCTAGGAAATGCAAACTCATGTATAGTGACAGAAAGCAGATCAGTGGTTGCCTGGAGACCAAGGAATTGGTGAGTGGGTTACAAAAGGGTACAAGGAAACTTTTGGAGGCAATGTAAATGTTCATTATCTTGATTATGATAACTGTTTCAGGGGTATATACAGATGTCAAACTCATCAAAATGTATACTTTAAATATGTGCAATCTATTTTATATCAGCTATACTTCCAAAAAACTTTATTTTTTAATACTTTTTTATTTTTTATTAACATATAATGTATTATTAGCCCCAGGGGTACAGGTCTGTGAATCACCAGGTTTACACACTTCACAGCACATACCTTCCCCAATGTCCATAACCCCACCATCCTCTCCCTAGCCCCTACTTTAATAAAACTTTAAAAGAAATATTGGTGGGCAAATATATTTTCAATTTAAATCACAAAGAGCTCATATCCCTAAATATAAAGAACATAAAACATATAAAGATAAAGAACATAACATATAAAGATAAAGACAAACACCAACAGGTAAGAGGTATGAACAGGAAGTCACTGAGCTTTTGTGAGTTTGAAATTTTCCATAATAAAATAAAAATAGATAATTTTCAAAAAAATATTAACATACTATCCCTAGCCCTCATATAATTCACAATATGGTTGAAGAGATATGAAAATAATTACAAAGCCATTCCAAGTTCAGACCATACTACCAAGTATATGTGCTGATGGATATGGATTGATGCAATAATCAAAGTGAGGGTAGAGGATCAGGCAAGTCATCTTGGTCTTCAGATGATGTGAGTCTGTACATTTTTTTGCGGTACACAGGAAGTAGGCAGAAGAGAAAAAAGAATTCAGATGAAAAATATATGAACAAAGGTGATGTGATGGGGGAAAGATAAAGACAGCTTTTGGAAAGGACTATTACTACAGGTTCACCATTCTTAATAAAACCATTGAAATCTCCTTTCACCAAAGGCTCAATGTAGTGGAAGGAACCCACAGGAAAGGAAAGGAAACCTAATTTATTATGTGAAGGTATGGAATGGATCAAAATCATTTCCACTATTTATGCAGCCATATTCAATCTTTACCACGTCTTTGCTCTATCTATATTAGCATTTTTCTCTAAACAGTCTTGTCTTTTTATGTAGCTCATTCTAAGAATAAGATCCATGAAAAGAAATATAATTTTTTCTAATACACTAAAATAAACACCTCTTTGATACATTCAGTAGTATATATATAGTCTTTTTTTTTTTTAAGATTTTATTTATTTATTTGACAGAGAGCGATCACAAGCAGGCAGAGAGGCAGGCAGAGAGAGAGGAGGAAGCAGGCTCCCTGCCGAGCAGAGAGCCCGATGCGGGGCTCGATCCCAGGACTCTGAGATCATGACCTGAGCCAAAGGCAGCGGCTTAACCCACTGAGCCACCCAGGCACCCCAGTAGTATTTATATAGTATTAAAAGTTGTATTAAGATTATTTCACTTAATCCATATGCCCATCATTAACACATAGTCTTTAATGAAGCCTCTATTCCTATCTCACTGATAAGTATACATCTCCCTAGAAATTTCAGAAGCAGAGGGTTAGTAAAGGATTGTCAGAGTAAACTAGTTTCATTGCTTGTTCAGATTTCTCAATTTTCAGCATCAATTTGAAAGAGTACACCAAATCTGAAAAAAAATATAACACATGAAAAGGTAGAAGCAGCAATTAACCTTCAATTAATTTTGAGAAATACACAAAGACAAAAGAAACTGAACCTAAGAAGAATTAGTAACTACTGAGACAACAGAGCAATAAATAATTATGTGACTATGTAAAGTAGAGGGACAGTGTGGTGTAATGAAAAGAAAAAAGGCCTTTAAGTCACAGAGACCCTCGTCTGAATTCCGCGTCTATCACTTATAACAGCCTATCTGACTTCTTGGCACCTAATTGTCCTCATTGTTATGTTGGGGTTAATGGTTACCTGTCCTGGCTGTTGTGAGGATTAAATAAGCCAATATTTGTAACATGCCTGGTACACTCCAGGTACTCAAAAATTAATACCATAATGTTGATGACATTTTGTAATGTAAAGTCATTTCCTCTTTCAACCTGGCAAAACCAATACATGCTAAATTGTTTAAAGTTTACCAGCTTACAATCTATTTTGTAACCTATGCCAAATGTCTAAATTCAATCTGAAATGTGAAACTGCATTTTACAATATGCTACAACTACACTTAATATTTTTATAACCCTAAACTAAATGTTGCTTTGAGTATAGAATATAAGAATATTAAGCAATATGCATGTATATATATTTTGAAGAAATTTTATCTTTATACCATTAAATGAATTCCAATCTGGTATATACCCTATGGGGCAAAAGTAGTAGGTGGTACACAGAGGGATGGACATGAAGCAAGGAAAACTGGGGAAAGATTCTTAAAAAAACTCTTTTTAAGAGTATTGAAATTCAGGAAGTTGTTCTTTCTGACAATGATGGAATATTAGGGGCTCAGAAGGAAGGCAGAAAAACATGTCTCACTGAGTCATATTTAAGGAAAACTCTTGACCCTCATATTTTAATTTTTTTTAAGATTTATTTATTTATTTATTTGACAGACAGAGATCACAAGTAGGCAGAGAGGCAGGCAGAGAGAGAGAGGAGGAAGCAGGCTCCCCGCTGAGCAGAGAGCCTGATGTGGGGCTTGATCCCAGGACCTGAGATCATGACCTGAGCTGAAGGCAGAGGCTTTAACCCACTGAGCCACCCAGGCGCCCCGACCCTCATATTTTAAAATAGCAAATATGAGGGGCACCTGGGTGGCTCAGTGGCTTAAGCCTCTGCCTTCAGCTCAGGTCATGATCCCAGGGTCCTGGGATGGAGCCCCACATCAGGCTCTCTGCTCAGCAGGGAGTCTGCTTCCCCCTCTCTCTCTGCCTTTCTGCCTACTTGTGGTCTCTGTCTGTCATATAAATAAATAAAAAATCTTAAAAAAAAAACAGCAAATCTGATATTTTCTTAGTTGGGTTGGTAAAACCCCACTGAATAGTTAAAAGGGCACACACACACACACACACATAAACTTTTACATCTTTACCACAGAATGAATATATATATATATATTTTTAATTTTCGTTTTTTAATTTTTTATTTTAAGTAGACTCCACACCTACTATGTGGCTTGAACTCACAACCCTGAAATCAGGAGTCCTATGCTCTACCAGCTGAGCCAGCGAAGCGCTCCCTGAAAAGACAAAGAAATTCTTTGTCTACTTCAACCTATTTCAGTGTTAGTCAGTAAAAGAAAGAAGTCACATCACCTTCTTTAGAACATAAACTTTCATGGGTAACAAGCAGAATAGCAGTCTAACAGCTCATGATTCTTAACAAAATTTAAACTCTATTTAACACAAAGTCTCTCTTTCAATCCATTTGGATTACTTGACAGTTAATGTCTGGAGATGCTGTTCAATACCAACACAGGTTCCTTTCTTTACTGTTACAAATCTGATTCTGAAACTATCCTTAGAATCCTATTTCAAAGGAAGAGGAAATCTTCCAGTCTGCTATCTGTATCAAGGTAAATCCAGCAGGGGAAATCTGCCTAATCCATGGGCACTATAAAAAGATCTAAGGAGCTAGGGAGAAGATCTGGAATAATTATTTCAGAGAGATACTTCAACAAACTCAGTAAATATTTTTTTTTAAAGATTTTATTTATTTATTTGTCAGAAAGAGAGCGAGAGAAAGCAACACAAGCAGGCAGAGAGGCAGGCAGAGGCAGAGAGAGGCAGGCTTCCCGCTGAGCAAGGAGCCCGATGCGGGACTCGATCCCAGGACTCTGGGATCATGACCTAAGCCGAAGGCAGCGGCTTAACCCACTGAGCCACCCAGGCGTCCCAACTCAGTAAATATTTAAATAAGTGAAAAGAATGAAATATTTATACCTGATTAAGTAAATGTAAGAAACAGTAACATTCAGTTGCATTGTTCCTATAAAAACTATCACAGATTTGGTAACACACCAAATCCTGTGGATACATGAACATCAAGATATAAAATAACTTAATCTTAAAAAACTATGATTGGCATCATGGTGTGATGGGAAGCACATAAAATTTAGAAGTCTGAACACCGGCTCTGCTACAACTCACCATGTAGCCAGAGGCAAGTACTTACTGACCACAGCCTTGGTTTCTTTATCTCTAAAAAGGTCTTAACATTCATTATCCCATAGAGTAAGGAGAAGATGAAATTGATAATCCTTCCTTAAGTAGCTTCATCTTTTGGCTCTCTTCACACATCCAATATGCTAACTTAAACTTTTTTTATTTCCCACCTGTGCTGTACCTTCTTCTCATACCTTCTATAGTTCTAATATTACTTGTAATCTTTTCTAGACATCCCTTCAAAAATCAGTTGTATCCCAACATCTGAGGAACCTGTCTAGAGTCCCCTCTAGGCAATATTATTATTCTCTCCATCACCTGTTACCCAAAGCTGTTTCTTTTTGTTTTTATTAAACCACTAGTCACAATAAGTAAAAGGTAGCTCTTATTTTTTGGATGCTGTGTCACACATGTGTTAAGTGCTTTATATTCATTTTTCCCATGTAATTCACAACCACCATGTAAAGTAGGTACTGTTATTCCTTTTATCAAAGAGTAAAGTAAGGTTAGAGAACTTAACTTGCTCAAAGTCACTCAAGTAATAATTAATACAAATTATCACTACTCTTAATTAGCAATAATTAGTAGGACTGGGATTCAAAGCCAGGTCCTTGGCTCCAAAGCCATTCTGCTGCCTTTGGTGGGGAACTTACACTTTGTGCCTTGTAGCCTTCAGAAAAAAGTACAACACGTGGCATGATATTTGCACTGAACATGTGTTTAATGAATTTAAGAGGCAGAGAAAAAGTCTATTTACTGAATAGCCTCTTATGTGCATTTCACTGGTTTTGGAGGTACACAAATGATATGACAAGGTCTCTACCCTCAAGGACCTATAGTTAGTCAGCTGGGGGAAGAGAGACAAGTATAACAGATAATTGTATTACAGATGTGTTTCATAGGATTTTTATGGACAGGCTGCTGGGAAAACATAGGACGGGGGCACCTAAACTGAACAGGGAAGGAGGAAAAACAGTCAAGAAAGATGTTAGGGGGGTGCCTGGGTGGCTCAGTCGCTTATGCATCTACTTTAGCTCAGGTTATGATCCCAGGGTCTTAGGATGGAGCACGGCATCGGGCTTCCTGCTCAGTGGGGAGTCTGCTTCTCCCTCTGCACTCTACCCCTGCTTGTGTGCACACGCTCTCTCCCTCTCTCAAATGAAGTTATTAAAAAAGAAAGATGCTAGGAAGTCTGAGTTTCCGTTTTTCCCTTCAAAACTAATTAAGCAGGGTTTTAAAAGATGTATTCTAGGAGCTAGCATGGCAGGGGTCAATGTACTTCTTAAAATTAGTTTAGATTATGTCTATATTCATATTTCTACTTTATCTCAAATTGCCTGTCTAGTTCAAATAAATCTCACCTTTGAAAAAACATATTTTAGAGGCGCCTGGGTGGCTCAGTTGGTTAAGAGTCTGCCTTCGGCTCAGGTCATGATTGCAGGGTTCTGGGACTGAGTCCCGCATTGGGCTCCCTGCTCAGAGGGGAGTCTGCTTCTCCCTCTCCCACTCCCCCTGCTTGTGTTCCCTCTCTTGCTGTATCTCTCTGTCAAATAAATAAATAAAATCTTTAAAAATATATTTTAAAGAAGGATTTGCTTTCTAAATATGTTGCATTTATATGACAGTATGTATTTTTCTCTCTTCACAGATACAGACAGAAAAAGAAGGAAAAGAGTGACTGGTTACAAAACTGGCTAGTGTTAGAAGTGCTTGTCACAAAACCATGATTAATTTAGATTTTCAACTCAGAAGAACAGGGGGCTAAAACTTATTACATTTTAAACAACTGCTCTCAAAACACCATCTATCGTCAAAAATGTCATAATCCTAAAAAACAAACAAAAAACCTTGTAACTAAGTTTAATTAAGTTTTCCCCTTATGTTTCCCTAATCTGGCCCTACAATAAAGAAAATACAATTTAGATAATATATTCCCATCACTTGTTCACTTACCAAACAACAGTTCATTCAAGTGGACACTTTCAGGCTATCATGGAAAACGCCAAAATAAAAAGCCTTATTAAATTCAAGTTAGATTATATCTGTCACTTCTTCTTTGCCCAAAGCAATAACTATGGAAGAACATAAATTAAGCCTAGCATTACAAAGTTGGCTACTATCAAAAATGTTTTGCAACTTCTCTAGGTAGTTGCTAATGGATTAAAGGACTTCAACACCCTCGTAATTTAAGTAAAGCAGATTTCACCAAACATGATGGGACAAATAAAGATGAAATAATAAGAGAGTAGAGATGGTGAAGAAAGGAAATAAAAACCAATGAGAAGTGAAATGAGATAGACTTTGCTTGTTTGCATTTTGTGAAATTAAGACAATAGCAAAGCCAAAATCCTAAAGGGATTAAAATCTAAAGGCAACAAACATAAGCAACTAAGAAACTTTAACTTCAAACACACACAATCAGGAAAAGAAAACCTTAACTTCTTTGCACTAAAGTTGTGGAGAATCAGGTTCAAGCTCAAAGTAGGCTAAACACTTCAACTTACCACCCTTGACTGTACAGCAAAATGAAAATAACCTGGCAAAGATTTTCCATCAAATCCTAACTCCCAGGGGTACCTGGGTTGCTCAGTGGGTTAATCCTCTACCTTCGGGTCAGGTCATGATCTCAGGGTCCTGGGATTGAGCCCCGCATGGGTCTCTCCCTTCAGCAGGGAGCTTGCTTCCCCCGCTGACCCGCCCCATCTGCCTCTCTGCCTACTTGTGATCTCTGTCAAATATATACATAAGATCTTTTTTAAAAAAATCATATCTCCCCCTGGTAAATTCTCTCACTAGAAGGAAAAAATAAAAGGCATTTTTTAATAGTCCTTGTCTGTTAAGTTAGAGATTCTTAAAATTCATGAAGAGACAAGAGACAGTCAATAGTTAACAGAAAGGAATTATGTGTTACTTGCTATAAAGAAAAGTCAGATTCATGGAATTAAAAGGAATTTTGAGAGATTATTCTCTTAGCCTTTACTCAGAGACCAGAGAAATTTTTTGACAATTTATGAAATGTATAGTTTTAAAAAATAAAAGGCTTCAAACTACACCTGTATTTAATGCAATATTAGCGCTATAACTGCATGTTTAAAAATTCAAAACCACAATTCCCCTAGCAAGTCTAACTGTTACCGCTTAGAGAAAATAAGAGGGATAATCACATTCATCAAACTTACTAAACCTAATGCTAGGATAGTCAGCATAATGATCATATTGTGCTTCTTTCATTAAAGAGCTCTTAGATCATTCGCTACTGAATTAATGTTTAACTGGTAAACTGAGGCAAAATACTGAATAACCTTAAAAGTCACAAGTGCAGAGTCCACTGCACAAAACTACTGAACCATACTCTTCCCCTTTATGTACTTTTCCAGATAAAATTTAAGCTGTCCGAGCAAAAGGTGCAATTTAAATTCCTCATAAATTGACTTCTACTGTGGCTTTCTTTTTGCTTGAAAAGTCTTTTCTTACATTGCTACTGATTCAATTTCACCTGTAGGTAATAAACACAGAACTCATTGTGGGGAAAACCAACCAGAATGTGAAAAGAAAGAAGTTATCAGATATACAAGAGAGTGAAAACAGTTGATTGAGAAAGACTTTACCACAATACTTTCCTTAATATTTTAGTTACCATTTCTTTCACAAAGACCCCATTGGTTCCAAAAGCTCCTAAACCGAGTACTCACCTAGTTCATCCGAATGCTGAATCAGGGCTTTTATTTCTGCTAGGCTGGACTCTCTCTCTTTGGAGACCGAAGCTGCTGCCCCCTCCTCTGGGTCCTCTACCTTTGTCACCGTAAAGTGCGGCATTGTTATAGTTAGGAATTTTTCGCTCTCGCTGTGAACTTCCTTCCAGTCTACTTTCCCTGCCTACCTCTTTCTTACTGTGCCCCTTCCCAACTCTAATCACTGCCTACGGGAGACCGAGGCTCGGAATAGGGAAGTACTTTCTCATCACGTGACCTACAGCCCCAAGGGAGTGGAACCCTGGAAGACACGCCTTCCACGGTGTTTATCATTCACTCAAAGGATTAAGCACTCCACCCCTTACTTATGGTTGTTAAGCTCAAGAATCCCAAGAGCTGTTTAGGCAGCGTTCCCAGAGCTGCCAAAAGCTGAGAGTGGGCAGAATTCATCAACTGCCGCCCACTGTGTACTCACCCACGCATTTCCTTAACTCAAGTTATTTCCAACCCTATGTGCTCGTCATGATCTCAGCCTCTGCCCTCATATTTCACCCGAAAAAGATTAAGGAACAGTTCATTGTACAAACTTTCCTTTTAAAGAAAAACTGGCACTACATCAATTTAGAAAATGAAACTAATTATATATAAGCTTCTATTGTTGCTTTATTTTAAAGCATATGAAAAATAGTAATTTCTTACTGTTCAGATGAGAACACTAATTCCACGAGTATTCAGTGAATGTCTACATATTTTATACAAGGCATAGCTCTAGACATTGTAGTGTATACCACGATATCCAAGAAGGGACATTAATATTCCCAAAAGTCCAACTTTTAAATGCTTTTTTAAAAACATTTTTAATTTTAAAAGAGCAAAACATTTTTAAAGAGAATAGTTCAGACTTTTTCATTGTACAGGGAGCACAAACATAGTGTTTAAAATAAAAGAAATTCAAGGAAATCCCTCTAATTAAGAGATGTACAGTTCCTTCAACACATTTAACATTTAATTCTTGGTGTGTTTTATCAGATAACTGTATCAACTGCTCAGTTGATAACTTTAACTATAGAGTATTTCTGAACTTAGATAAGGGAGTTCAGTAAATTGAGCCCTGTGTTAACTTCCATGTTGATGATGTAATATAAGGGCTTTGTTGCTGGTAACACCTGACTTGTAAGACTGCACTAAATTTAACAGAGAAGGAATTATAGTTTACAATCCTCATTTATTCCTACACTATTTCTAAAAGAAAAGAAAGCCAATAGTTGTTGACGACCTACTTTGTACTCTGAACTGCACTAGAAACTTTCCATTATGATTTCATTTAATCAGCACAGAAACATTAGGCTAAGAAACTTGCTCAAAGTCATAGTTTATAAACGGCGAAGCCCAACCTAAAAACCTGTAGTACCCTTGCTGGTACGTGGCATAGAAGTTTCATACAAAGAAAATTCATATACACCCCCCAACTTTTATTTCATGGGTTCCTGTATAGCACTGATTTGTAATCTTGGCTGTACACTGGAATCAACTGAGGAGATTTGAAAACTACTGAAGTCGGGGTCCTATCCCTGATATTCTGATTTAACTGCTCTGGAGTAAAGCCTAGGCAGTAAGACTTTTTTTTTTTTTTAAAGATTTTATTTATTTATTTGACAGAGAGAGATCATAGGTAGAGAGAGAGAGAGAGAGAGGAAGCAGGCTCCCCGCTGAGCAGAGAGCCCGATGTGGGGCTCCATCCCAGGACGCCGGGATCACGACCTGAGCCGAAAGCAGAGGCTTTAACCCACTGAGCCACCCAGGCGCCCCGGCAGTAAGACTTTTAAAAGCTCCCCTACCTCTCAGATGGTTTTAACAAGCAGCCAAAGTTGCAAATTACTAGAATTTGGGAAAGAGAAAAATTCATAACCTAAGAAATCTTTGTAACTATTTTATCTTTGAGAGAAACCAAGTCAGTTGTGGTGCGCCCTCAGTGATTTTTCCATACATAATAACTCAGGTAACTACTAATTTTTTCAAAGTAACTTATCTACTAAATTGTCAAAGATTTCAATATCATACTTTCGGTTCCAAATTCTTTAATATTTCACTGCCACTGGATATTTCCAATGGGATCTTGCTTTTCATATTTACTTAATAAAGAGACCTGAACTATGGCTAATCATCTTCAGTTGAACACCAACAATGACTTTTATAATAAATCTGCATACAGCTTGTGCATATGAGCATATGTCAAATGTTACCCTGTTGCTTCTCCCTTTAAAAAAAATCCTCAAAGTAAAGAAGTAGGAAGGTAACACATTCCTGTTAATCTGTGACAGGAGTATTTATTTACCAACTTAATGCTTTGATACCACAGTGCTCAGGAATTTTTTTTTTTTTTTTAAAGATTTTATTTATTTATTTGACAGACAGAAATCACAAGTAGGCAGAGAGGCAGGCAGAGAGAGAGGGAGAGGCAGGCAGAGAGAGAGGGGGAGGCAGGCTCTCTGCTGAGCAGAGAACCCGATGCGGGGCTCGATCCCAGGACCCTGAGATCATGACCTGAGCCGAAGGCAGAGGCTTTAACCCACTGAGCCACCCAGGCGCCCCCCAGTGCTCAGGAATTTTAAAATAGTTCTCTTGTAGAGTGGACTGTAGATAACAGTGCAGGAGCATAAAAAATTGAGGGCAAAGTTAAAGTAATACAGAAAAAGTTTGGAGAAGAACTGGTAAAGCTGAGGGGAGTGCTGTGTGCCGAGTGATTAGATAGAGATGGTAGGATGTAAGAAATAGGTATTTAGGGATGTCTGGGTGGCACAGCTGGTAAGCATCCAACTCCTGGTATCGGCTCAGGTCTGATCTTGGGATCCTAAGATCGAGTTCCCTCTTACCCCTCCAAACAATGTGCTCAATGTGGAGACTGCTCGGGTTTCTCTCCCTCTCCCCTTGTTTCCCCCTTCCCTTGAGTGTGCACACTCTAATAAATCTTTTTTAAAAATTAGAAATAGCACAAAAACAGACACATAGCTCAATGGAACAGAATAGAGAGCCCAGAAATAGACCCTCAACTCTATGGTCAACTAATCTTCGACAAAGCAGGAAAGAATGTCCAATGGAAAAAAGACAGCCTCTTCAATAAATGGTGTTGGGAAAATTGGACAGCCACATGCAGAAAAATGAAATGGGATCATTTCCTTACACCACACATGAAAATAGACTCAAAATGGATGAAGGACCTCAATGTGAGAAAGGAATCCATCAAAATCCTTGAAGAGAACACAGGCAGCAACCTCTTCGACCTCAGCCGCAGCAACATCTTCCTAGGAACATCGCCAAAGGCAAGGGAAGCAAGGGCAAAAATGAACAATTGGGATTTTATCAAGATCAAAAGCTTCTGCACAGCAAAGGAAACAGTTAACAAAACCAAAAGACAACTGACAGAATGGGAGAAGATATTTGCAAACGACATATCAGATAAAGGGCTAGTGTCCAAAATCTATAAAGAACTTAGCAAACTCAACACCCAAAGAACAAACAATCCAATGAAGAAATGGGCAGAAGACATGAACAGACATTTCTGCAAAGAAGACATCCAGATGGCCAACAGACACATGAAAAAGTGCTCCACATCACTCAGCATCAGGGAAATACAAATCAAAACCACAATGAGATATCACCTCACACCAGTCAGAATGGCTAAAATGAACAAGTCAGGAAATGACAGATGCTGGCGAGGATGCGGAGAAAGGGGAACCCTCCTACACTGTTGGTGGGAATGCAAGCTGGTGCAACCACTCTGGAAAACAGCATGGAGGTTCCTCAAAATGTTGAAAATAGAACTACCCTATGACCCAGCAATTGCACTGCTGGGTATTTACCCTAAAGATACAAACGTAGTGATCCGAAGGGGCACATGCACCCGAATGTTTATAGCAGTAATGTCTACAATAGCCAAACTATGGAAAGAACCTAGATGTCCATCAACAGATGAATGGATAAAGAAGATGTGGTATATATACACAATGGAATACTATGCAGCCATCAAAAGAAATGAAATCTTGCCATTTGCGACGACGTAGATGGAACTAGAGGGTATCATGCTTAGCGAAATAAGTCAATCGGAGAAAAACAACTATCATATGATCTCCCTGATATGAGGGAGAGGAGATGCAACATGGGGGGTTAAGGGGGTAGGAGAAGAGTAAATGAAACAAGATGGGATTGGGAGGGAGACAAACCATAAGTGACTCTTAATCTCACAAAACAAACTGAGAGTTGCTTGGGGGGAGGGGGGTTGGAAGAAGGGGGGGTGGGGTTATGGACATTGGGGAGGGTATGTGCTATGGTGAGTGCTGTGAAGTGTGTAAACCTGGCGATTCACAGACCTGTACCCCTGGGGATAAAAATATATTATCTGTTTATAAAAAATAAAATTAATTTAAAAAATTAGAAATAGCTATTTAAAGTACAGTAAACTATCACAGTGAGGATACCTGGCTGGCTCAGTTGGTAGAGCATGGGATTCTTGATCTTGGGGTTTTAAGCTGGAGCCCTATATTTGGTGTAGATTACTTGAAGAATAAATAAAATTGAAAAAAAAAAACCCACTACCAAAAGGAGGTACCACTGCATACCCACTATGACGGCTAAAATTAGTAAGACTAAAAACACCAAATCTGGTGAGAATGTGAAACAAAGGGTGCTTTTTTATATATTGTTACTGTAATTGGTTCACTCATTTTGGTAAAAGATCTAGCATTGTCCCTTATAACCCAGCAATTGCACTCCTAGATATTTATTTCCCCAAAACGAAAACATATTCCCACAAAAAGACTTGTCCGAGAATATTCATTGCAGTTGATTAACAACACCACCAAACTGGAAACAAACAAGATGTATATCCACAGAAGAATGGATAAATAAAGTATGATATATTCATGCAAAAGATTAGTTATTAAGCTATAAAAATGGCTCAGTGATACATGTAACAACATGGATGAATCTCAAAAACATTATAGTAAGTAAAAGAAGCCCTAAAGAGGGGTTCCTGGGTGGCTCAGTCAGTTAAGCAGCTGCTTGCAGTTCAGGTCATGATACCAGGGTCCTGGGATGGAGCCCCCACCCGGCTTACTGTTCAGCGGAGAGCCTGCTTCTCCCTCTCCCTCTGCCTGCTGTTCTGCCTACTTGTGCTATCTCTCTGTCAAATAAAAAAATAAAATCTTTTAAAAAGGGGGTGGGGTGCCCTGGGTGGCTCAGTGGGTTAAGCCTCTGCCTTGAGCTCAGGTCATGATCTCAGGGTCCTGGGATCAAGTCCCACGTCTCAGGCTCTCTGGTCAGCAGGGAGCCTGCTTCCCCCTCTTTCTCTGCCTGCCTCTCTGCCTACTTGTAATCTCTGCCAAATAAATAAATAAATGCCTTAAAAGAGGGCTCAATATATGAATCCATTATATGTGGCTTTAGAACAGGCAAAACTAATCTATGGTGCAAAAAGACTAGGACAATGGTTGCCACTGGGTGTATGGGAGTGTGACAGAAATTCCCAATGTGAAAGTAATATTCTGTATCTTGTTAGAGTTTATTCCATAGGCATATGCATCCATCAAAATTTAATTGATGTTCACTTAAAATTAGTGTAATTCATTATATGAAAACTTTGCTTAAAAAAGAAAAAAAAAAGCTGCAGGGGTACCTGAGTGGTTCAGTCGATTGGTTAAGCATCTGCCTTTGGCTCAGATCACGATCTGGATTGAGGTCCCAGGATCAAGCCTCAAGTCAGGCTCCCTGCTCGGTGGGGAGCCTGCTTCTCCCTCTCCCTCTGCCCCCAATCCTGCCTGTGTTCTCTTGCTGTCAAATAAATAAATAAAATCTCAAAAAAAAAAAAAAAGCTACAAACAAATACTGAATTCTAATTAATAATATGCATTTTGAATTATCTGGGGGAGGTGAACTGATATCTGCAATTTACCTTGAAATGCAAATAAGATAGATAAACAGATACATATTAGGAAAAGTACAGTAAAAATGTTAGTAATAGACTGACTCATGGATGTACAGATGTTCACTATAGAAATCTTTCAATTTTCTATATAATTGAAAATTTTCATAATAAAATGTTGGAAAAAATACAGTGAACAGAAGTTCAACAAACTCTATAAAGATCTCTAATCTTTAGATCGAAGTATAATCACTTATGGGTCAAATTCCATTTCACATAAAATTTAGGCAGTTACATAAATGCTAGTCCTGTACTTTGATTTTATAGTGCTAAATGCTGTTTGAAATCAGAGTCCTCATACAGATTTGAAATATTCAGTTTTACATTAAAAAAAAAAAAACAAAAAACTAGGGTGGGCCGCCTGGGTAGCTCAGTCATTAAACGTCTGCCTTAGGCTCAGGTCATGATCCTCGGGTCCTGGGACAGAGTCCCGCATCCAGATCCCTGCTCAGCGGGGATCTTGCTTCTCCCTCTCCCATTCCCCCTGCTTGTGTTCTCTCTCTGGCTGTCTCTCTCTGTCAAGTAAGGAAATACAATCTTTTAAAAAATTAAAAAAAAAAACTATGGCATTTTTAAGTAGTAAGACATAGGGGAGGCTAGGGCAAAAAGGGCATTTACAATGGCATTACTCCCATAGTGCTTTGTACGTTAGGTCAAATATTATACATACTGTATTTATGTTACTAATCAGTTTCAGTAAAACTTTCTGACTACATTATGCCTGTTTTTCTAAAAAAGCGTGCCTGCCCATTCTTTAGAAGAATGGATCCACTATGGGTAATACTCTAAAAGTACAGTTTACCAAGCTACACGACCCAATTGCCTCTTTTTAATCACAGCTAACAACTCATGACAACTAGCATTTTGTTTTATTCAACCCATTTATTTAAAAAACAAAGACAAATTAGATGTAGTGAAAAGACCTAAACAAGGAAAAGTCAGTGGGAAATTATTTTCAACGTAAGAATTCTCTTTCAGGTTGTACTATATTGTTATACTACATCACTCAGTTTTACAGCTAATCATATATATATTTCCTTTTTGTTCTCAGAACCTGAGAACTATATTGTACAAAGGCATACACAAATAATCCAGAACCACATATGTTCTGAAATGATTCTTTTTTCTTTTTTAAAGGATTTTATTTATTTGAGAGAGAGAATGAGAGAGATGGACGAAGAGCAGAGGAAAGGGTGGAGGGAGAAGCAGACTCCCCGCTGAGCAGGGAGGCCAATATGAGGTTCGATTGCAGGCCCCAGGATCATGACCTGAACCGAAAGCAGATGCTTAACCGACTGAGCCACCCAGGCACCCAGCTGAAGTGTTTCTTAAGAATTTAGTAATCCTTGGGGTGCCTGGGTGGCTCAGTGGGTTTTGCCTCTGCCTTCAGCTCAGGTCATGATCTCAGGGTCCTGGCATCGAGCCCCGCATCTGGCTCTCTGCTCGGCAGGGAGCCTGCTTCCCCCTCTCTCTCTCTCTGCCTGCCTCTCTGCCTACTTGTGATCTCGGTCTGTCAAATAAATAAATAAAATCTTAAAAACAACAAAAAAAAGAATTTAGTAATCCATGCTAAAAATGGATCCACGATGCAAGAAAACTCTGTAAGTGAGCAGTAAGCAAATCCCTGGAATTAAAAAGCCACACACAATTTGAACACATTAGTTTTTACCGAATGTCATTCTACTCATTCCTGAGAGCATCTTTTTTTAATTATTATTTATTTATTTATTTGACAGACAGAGATCACAAGCAGGCAGAGAGGCAGGCAGAGAAAGAGAGGGGGAATCAGGCTCCCTGCTGAGCAGAGAGCCCGATGTGGGGCTCGATCCCAGGACCCTGGGATCATGACCCGAGCTGAAGGCAGAGGCTTTAACCCACTGAGCCACCCAGGCGCCCCCCTGAGAGCATCTTGTAGATATAATGTTAAGTATTTAGTAACACATTAAATAGTATTCTTCTATTTTTAATAAAAAATACAACCAGATCTTGATCAATGGTATTGCTATTAAAAAGCTGGAAAAGTATAAAATAGACCAGACTAGCTTCCATGACATACACACAACGTAGACTTAACTCATCTTATCTGTCTATACCTTTTCATAGAATTCAGTCTCTCGGGGTGCCTGGGTGGCTCAGTGGGTTAAGCCTCTGCCTTCGGCTCAGGTAATGATCTCAGGGTCCTGGGATCAAGCCCCGGATCATCATCATCATCATCATCATCATCATCATCATCATCATCATCGGGCTCTCTGCTCAGCAGGGAGCCTGCTTCCACCTCTCTCTGCCTGCCTCTCTGCCGACTTGTGACCTCTCTGTCAAATAAATAAATAAAATCTTAAAATTCTGTTTCTCTCTCTCTCTCACACACACACACACACACACACACACACACACACAAATTTGGTGGGAGCAGTGTGCAAAGAACAATGGATTCTGATTTGGAAACAGATTCAAATCTTGGGAATCTCTCCTAAACTCTTAGAGTTTGAAGATACTACTCTGAGTACTTTATCTACTATTAAGATCCAGCCGCACTTGAGAGAACCTTTAAAATTATAGCCAAGGAGGGGCGCCTGGGTGGCTCAGTGGGCTAACGCCTCTGCCTTTGACTTCAGTCATGATCTCAGGGTGAGCCTGCTTCCTCCTCTCTCTCTCTCTGCCTGCCTCTCCGTCTACTTGTGATCTCTGTCAAATAAATAAAATCTTTAAAAAATAAAATAAAATTATAGCCAATTAATAGTTTTGTGCTTAAGAGTATTTGGTTTGTAATGAAAGAAGATGGGATGGGAGGGAGACAAACCATAAAAGACTCAATTTCAAAAAACAGACTGAGGGTTGCTGGGGGGAGGGGGTACAGGTGAGGGTGGTGGGGATATGGTCTTTGGGGAGGGTATGTGCTATGATGAGTGCTGTGAAATGTGTAAACCTGGTGATTCACAGACCTGTACCCCTGGGGATAAAAATACATCATATGTTTATTAAAAAATGTAAAAACTTTTAAAAAAAAGGGAAAAAAAAGAGTATTTGGTTTGTTACAAGAGGTATTTTTACAAGAAATAGTAAAGAAAGTGTAATCTACTTCCAAGCAGTTGTTTTCTTCAGATTTTTTTTTTCTCCAAGCAGTTGCTTCTAATGTAGCAAGTTATTACTTCAAAATATTTAGGATAGCCGTTCTCATTGAATCACTGTAACTGCCAGCCAGCAACTAAATATAAGTAGAAAACTACATTATGCTTTAGTCTTCTTGATCAAGATAAATTTATGATAAACTTTGAGTAACAAAGGTTATGTTTTATTCTCAGCTGTAAACCCTTCATACTTTTTATTCTATAATTCTAACAATAAATCTGTAATAATTCATCTTAAGAGATCTTGTTTGACAGGAAAAAGAACTGATTATAGTATTTCTTTAAAATGTCTGAATTATATAACTTCTAAAAAAGTACATAACTTCCAAAAATTTTTAATTTCTTATCTTCAAATATTAAGAGAGGAAAGAGGTCATGGTTAGAACAGGGATTCTTAAGGAAGTTATCAGACTTGCCTGAAGGACCAACCCACTCCCAGACCCCCATTCAGTTACTCAGGCTTCAAAGGGCCACTGGTAGGGAAACAATAACTCCTTTGGCATCTTTCAGAAGGTTAGGCAAACACTCGAAAGAACAGTGTTTTGCAAATTATCTCTGGTAAAGGATTATTTTTTTTTACATTCACAATTCATGTGAAATACTAGAAAAACAAAACACAAGAATATACAAAACACAAGTTCTAATTTTTTTAATCAGATTTGACATAAAATCGCTCAATTAAACTGCTATGCAAGTTTTTAAAAAACTTTCAATTTCTGAACTTATCTCCTCACAGACAGGTTAAGTAAACAGCTCATGGACCAGGGCCATTTACATACTATACTCCAAATGGTGGTGTTACAGAATGTAGTAAACATTTTACTAGCAGAGAATAAGCAATGCATTACTTAAATTTAGAGCTATAGCTGTTAAAGTATACTGACTCTCATTCTTAAGCAGAAAATGTATATATATTTGTTTTACTTAGCATATTGGCAAATCCTTTTTCTCCTTCAGACACAGGACAGTAAATAGTGATTTAAAATATCAAAATGGGGGCACCTGGGTGGCTTAGTTGGTTAAGTGACTGCCTTCTGCTCAGGTCATGATCCTGGAGTCCCCGGATCAGGGATCAGGTCCTGCATCGGGCTCCCTGCTTGGCAGGGAGTCAGCTTCTCCTGATGACCTCTCTCCTCTTATGCTATCATTCTCTCTCTCTCTCGCAAATAAATAAATAAAATCTTTAAAAAAAATAAATAAAATAAAATATCAAAATGATCACAAATTCTAAATTATGCCTTATTATGTGGACGATTATAGAAAGAATTTAATGAGTTAATCAATTACATTGGTGAAGACCAACTATTGTGGATAGTAAGAATTGAAAACTCCTAAATCTCAGAATTACAAAAAATTGTCTATGAAAACATATTTTTATAAAATGGCATCAATGATGAATATATAACATATTTTGGGGCTAACAACTGAAAGATAATAAATACATAAAAGACCTTATTGTCTGGAGTAAACATATTATATTGCAATGCAAGGAAGACAAAGACTTCTCCAAATCAAAACATCAGGAAAATCTCATGCTTTACTGAAGCTGAAGAAATCATGCGTTATTCAATACATATATGAATGCCTACTATGTGCCAGGAAATAGGAATACAATGGAGAACAAGGCACTGTTCCTGCCCTCGAGGAGCTCACAATCACATTATCTACTTCACTATAAAGGAAAAGGCAATCTTAAACCAGGACTGTACGTACAATATAGTGTAAGCATAGACAGAACCTTTAGAGCAGAGCATACTACTACCTTGCCTAGTTACTTCTTCAAGGACTAAAGCTGTGAGTCATCCCTAAAGGAAAGAATGTAGTAGAAGGATAGTTGATGGCTACCTAATTTGATTAGCTATGTCACCCATTTGGGCTGCTGACCCAAATATTAAAGAAGGCATTATCAAAAGCCTCTGTGTACTCAGAGTCCTCAGCTTCCATTCTTTCTTTTTCTACAATATTACAACTCCCTATATAAGGCTGCTCATCTCTTTCATCAGTCTAATGTCATTACAAGCCTAGCTTGAATCACCAACCAAAAACAGCAGTGGCACTATGAGCATGGACTGTTCAGTACCTCACTCAGAATTTCATTTGTGATGCATGACACTTCCTTCTTTATTATGAAATACTTGCTTGATAGGCTTCTAATCAACACTACAAACAGTGCAGAGAAAATGGAACTGCAACACACAGTCAAAACTTAAGACATATTTCTAAAAATGTAAAGAAAGGAAAATGAAAACACAAAGCAAAATTTTCTTGTTAATCTCACCTCAGAGAACAAGTGGTTTGTTGTTGTTGTTTAAATAAGTTATTGCTTCCTGGGGCGCCTGGGTGGCTCAGTGGGTTAAAGCCTCTGCCTTCGGCTTGGGTCATGATCCCAGGGTCCTGGGATAGAGCCCCACGTGGGGCTCTCTGCTCAGCGGGGAGCCTGCTTCCCCTCCGCTCTCTCTGCCTGCCTCTCTGCCTACTTGTAATCTCTGTCAAATAAATAAATAAAAATCTTAAAAAAAAAAAGTTATTGCTTCTTTCCTCTCTTACAAAAAACCTCCATTTTGAAATAGATCTACTGCTGGATGCCTGCCTGGCTGGCTCGGTCAGTATAACATGCAATTCTTGATTTCAGGTTTGTGAGTTCCAGCCTCACGTTGGGGTTAGAGATGTAGAGATTACTAAATAAACAAAGCAAAATATGCCCCCAAAACCAAAAACAAATAGATCTACTGAAACTTGGGTCAAAATATCAATACTCATTAACTTTAGGACAGAGAACTGTATTAAATCAATAGCTATATAATTCAGCATTAGTAAACTGCCCTGGGTATTTGCAGTATTTATTTAAAAGACACTGAAAGAAGGGCACCAACCTGGCTGGCTCATTTGGTGGAGCATGCAACTCTTAATTTCAGGGTTGTGGGTTCTAGCCCCACGTTGAGTGTAGAGATTACTTAAAAATAAAAACTTAAAAGAAAGACACTGAAATACATATTTTTTAGACCAGATTTCCTTTCAGACACATAGAACCTTAAAATTATTCAGGAAACAGGTCATCTCATACCTTTTTTTGAAAAACAAAAACAGTAAACTGTTTCCTTTCATGCCTCCAATGCCAGGCAAAAAGCTGCAAAAATGTACACTGAACATAAAAATTTCATTTCTTTTATGCTTCTTCTACTCTACCTTTGCTTCTTACTAAATGCTTCAATGTTAGTATAGTAGAGGAACTTTAATAACAGGAATTCTGATATAAAAGCACACACACCTGGGTTTAAATCACTATTTTTCAGTTTATCACTTGACCTTGAGTAGGCTGCTTAACCTTATCAGTTTCAATTTTCTCCTGGATGAGAAATCCCATTATCACTCCCAAGAAAATGACTTTTTTTTTTTTTTTAATGAAAAAGTACCTGGACTGCCTGGGTGGCTCAGTTGGTCTGCATTCGGCTTAGGTCATGACCCCAGGGTCCTAGGACTGAGTCCCACATTGGGCTCCTAGCTCAGTGGGGAGACTGCTTCTCCCTCTGCCTGCCCTCCCCCTGCTTTTGTATGTGTGCACTCTCTCTCTTCTCTCTCTGACAAATAAAATCTTTAAAATGAAAAAATATCAAAACATGATTTTTCAGGAATGGAAAGAATTAAACTCTCAAGGGAAGAATGTTTTTTACACCCAATAATTCTTAGAATTTTATTTGGAAATTAGCATACTGTTGAACTACAAAAAAATCAACTAAGTAAATATTTTACATGCATCTTAGACATAACCCAGTTGTGAAAATAAGTATTATTTCTGGATATAAAAAAAATAAGCTTTAGGGGTGCCTGGGTGGCTCTGTCAGTTAAACTTCTGCCTTTTGGCTCAGGTCATGATCCCAGGGTCCTGGAAGTCACCCAGGCACCACTCATGATTTTAACATTTTCTTTCCTCTAGCTTACTTCACTTTTAGAATACAGTATATAATACACACAAAAATGTTAATTGACTTTATATTATTGGTAAAGCTTCCAATCAACAGTAGGCTATTAGCAGTTAAGGTTTGGGGGAGTAAAAAATTACATTCAAATGTTCTATTGCACAGGAGTTGGCACCCCTAACCCCTGTGTTGTTCAAGGGCCAACTATAATATAAAAGATATATTTTAAAGAAGGATCATAGTCACCTTTGACTGACAAAACTCTGTAATTAATTTGTTTTTGGTTTGGGGCAAAAAATTACAAGTTTTTTAGAGAAGTACAGAAAAGTACTTGGGACTCTGAAACATGTTCTTATGGAAAAAAAAAAACTACATAGCTTTCAAAGTTGCTTAGTCAATTGTTATTCTGATTTAACCTTAGATGAGAGACATTTATGAGACCTACCAATAACACATAGAATCGGCAGATCAGCCAAACAGGCTAAACATACATGTAATGTAATGGCTCCAGAGGCAGATAAATATTCTATTCTATTAGATCTACTAACATTTAAGGGAAAGCCTGCTGTGCCTATCCACTCAGTGAAATCCCAGTTAGGTGGGAAAGTTCTTCTCATATGTACAGCATTAATCACTCTTTCCTTTTGGGCTTTGGTTTTCAGCTCTGGCTTTCTCTTAGAATCAGCTGACAAGCTTTGAAAAATACTGATGCAATTAGTATGGATCAGAATCCATGGATAAGGGGCAGAGGTATTTTCTAAAAAGATCTACAGATCATGCCAATATTCAGCCAAATGAAGCATCATTGCTCTATTGGGTACATTTCATTCGCCTTTATTATTTTTTTTCATTTGCCTTTATTATAGCACATTTTTAATTTTTTTAAAGCTTTTATTTATTTATTTGACAGAGAGAAATCACAAATAGGCAGAGAGGCAGCCAGGGAGAAAGAGGGAAACAGGCTCCCTGCTGAGCAGAGAGCCCAATGCAGGGCTCAATCCCAGGACCCCGAGATCATGACCTGAGCCGAAGGCAGAGGCTTAACCCACTGAGCCACCCAGGTGCCCTGCATGTTTTTAACTTTTGTTTATATTTCTATCTTTTTTAGTCTAGAAGATCTTCAACTCAATATACTGAGTGCAATTATTATATGTGCAAATTATACGTGGCATCACATACTATATTGGGTGCTGTTGATACAAAGACAACTTTGTGTCCCTATCCACGAGAACCTTACTGCCTAATTGAGAAAGACAACATATAAACAAAAACAACAAAATTAAGTGAAATAGGTGCTATAGTAATAGTCTGTATAAGGGATATAGTGATATAAAGAACTGATCTACTATCTGGGTGTGGGGTTGAATCAGAAAAAGTTTCAGAAAGAAGGTGACTCTGAAGGAGGGACTTATCTAAGTTCTTTTTGCATCTCTACCACCTAACACTCCCCAGTAAAAACTTGGTAACAGCCACCCTCGAAGCAGATATATTAGAGCTCCGTGACCTAAATGGCTTCAACATTTACTCCACTTCAAAAACCCACTCCCAAGACTCCACACTAGACCATGTTAACACTGGAATTGCGCCCCTCTGAAACCGTTAATTCCAACACCCAACTGTTGGGCCATAATCTTTAAACCTTCTCCTTCCTTAACTACCACCTTACCCCACCAAGTCCTCCAGTCTCTACGTATCTCCATTTTTACCTCAGTTCATCATTTTCCTTTGCTGTATCTTTCTATTATATTATTCTACAATGTGCTGTATTTTTTTATATTTTGCTGTATCTTTATTATTGCATTTATCATACAGCATTATAATTTATATCAACATTTGTTTGTTTTCTCTGTTAGATCATAACTTTCTGCAGAACATTCTTGGATTATTATTCTTGGCCCTGCATCATTAACACCCAGAACAGGGCCTGGCCCTCAATAAGTGTTCAGTAAATGTTTGGCGAAGGAATGGGTAAAATGTTCTTGTCATTTTCACCACCAGACTACAAGCTCTCCAAAGGCAGAGACTACCTACTCTACATATTTCCTATAATTCCTATTGGGAATATGGTGCCTCACATATATCAGAACCTCATGGAGCATGTGTTAAATTGTAAAAGGATGAAATGTATTAGATACTGTGTAAGACATACAAAAATATGATCCTTATCCTCCTACACTATTGGTGAGAATGCAATCTGGTGCAGTCACTCTGGAAAACAGCATGGAGGTTCCTCAAAAAGTTGAAAATAGAGCTACCCTACCACCCAGCAATCGCACTACTGGGTATTTACCTTAAAGATACAAATGTAGGGATCCGAAGGGGCACGTGCACCCAAATGTTTATAGCAGCAACATCCACAAAAGCCAAACTATGGAAGGAACCTAGATGTCCATCAACAGATGAATGGATAAAGAAGATGTGGTATCTACATAAAATAGAATACTATGCAGTCATCAAAAAAAAATCTTGCCATTTGCTATGACATGGATGGAGCTAGAGGGCATTATGATGAGCAAAATGAGTCAATCAGAGAAAGACAATTATATGATCTCCCTGATATGAGGAATTTGAGAGGCAGAGTGGGGGGTTCGGGGGGTAGGGAAGGAAAAAATAAAGCAAGATGGGATTGGGAGGGAGACAAACCATAAGAGACACTTAATTTCACAAAACAAACTGAGGGTTGCTGGGGGAAGGGGGTTATGGAGAGGGCGGCTGGGTTATGGACAGTGGGGAGGGTATGTGTTATAGTGAGTGCTGTGAAGTGTGTAAGCCTGATGATTCACAAACTTGTACCCCTGGGGCTAATAATACATTATATGTTAATAAAAATAATTAATTAAAAATACATTCCCAGCTCTTTTTTTGGAATTATTATTTCAACAATCATTTAAGATAACCAGATGGTTATGAGGCAAATGTAAAAAATGTTCATTATGGCAGAGACAAAATAATATAATGGAAAGCACTGGCTATAACTCGGGAGGCCTGTGCTTCAGTCTTGGCTTTGCTACTCTGATCTACAAATAACCATCTCTGTGAGCCTTAGTTTCCTCATTTTTTAAAATGGAGTTTTATCAGAATTCAATTCTTCTTCGCACCCCCCCAAATTCAATTCTTCATCATCTAAGGTTCCCTAACATGCTATGCCTCTTAAAATTTGTATTATAAAAGTGATATACCCTCGGGACGCCTGGGTGGCTCAGTTGGTTAAGCAGCTGCCTTCGGCTCAGGTCATGATCCCAGCGTCCTGGGATCGAGTCCCACATCCGGCTCCTTGCTCATCAGGGAGCCTGCTTCTCCCTCTGCCTCTGCCTGCCATTCTGTCTGCCTGTGCTCGCTCTCTCTCTCTCTCTGGCAAATAAATAAATAAAATCTTAAAAAAAAAACGTGATATACCCTCAATATAAAAAATTATACATGCCCTTCTGAATTGTTTAGGTAAAGGGAAGTTCCCACTCTCCACTCTATTTTCGTAACTCCCTAAAGGTAACCACTCTCAACAGTTCCTGGTATCTTTAAGGCATTGTTCATGTATAAGCAAGTATAGACTAAGATTCTTGTTTTTATTTACCAACTGCACAGTCCCATCAATTCTAAAGGAACCTTGACAAAATGAAAGGACAATTATAAATACTTCAATAACAGGGGTGCCTAGGTGGCTCAGTTAAGCTTCTGCCTTCAGCTCAGGTCCCCATCCCAGGGTCCTGGGATCCAGCCCCTGCAACATCAGGCTCCTTGCTCAACAGGGAGTCTGCTTCTCTCCCTCTGCCTACTGCTCTACCTACTTGTGTGCTCTCTTTCTAATAAATAAATAAAATCATTTTTTAAATAAATAAAATCTTTCAAAAAATACTTTGACAAGAGAAAGATAATTATCTACTCAAAAGGCCAATAGTAGAAAAAATTAAAACAGAAATAAGTATTTAAAACTTCCTGTTTCACACCACCCACCCCCACCCCCCACTGTGCAACGTAATGTGAGTAAAAAGCATATGACAAGAAAAGAAATTTAAGGTGGGAAGCTTAAATGTGGAAGAAATGTGGGAGGCATGGGAATTGTGGAGAAAGAAGAGAAAATCATACCAATGTCACAACCACAGAAGAATGTATAAAAGGCCCCCAAATCACAGAATTTAAATATTAAAATTGCAAACACAATTTTGAAATACACTGTGGGCCTAAGGACAGACTCAATTACAGAAAATGCAGTGTTGTTTTCCTATAAAAATGCCATCCCAGAGACAAATGTAGATCACTATATCCTTGATTTTCTTGACAACAGCATCCTGTAGAGATCTATATCTAAGTCTAACAAGGGTATCCACATATTATAAAACCCAAAGATGAAATAATAGTATTTTTGACCAGTCCTTCTGATAGTGACAAAAATATATCCTAAGATTATAGTTGTCATAAGAATTTTTTTTTTTAGAAGATAGAGCAAAAAATAGGTCATTAGTAAAATAGAGAACTAGTTTCCTGTGAATATAGTGAAAATTGCAATCTAATGGCTGGACTATGGATTTCTCTTTCATTTAGTACCAGAGTAAACATTACGGAACACGTTAGAAAGAAAGCCAAGTTTTAACTTTTACATCCACCCAGACAACATAGATTTCACCTACACATGTCCCAGTTTTACCCCTATCATGTAAAATGACACCACTCTATACTGTAAAGAATGCTTGTAAATAAGATATGGACAGCAGCCTGGATCAGGATCCTGTTCCACAAGAATAACACATTACTGAAGTCCACTTTTTAAACAGAATAAAAGTACAATTCTATAACATATAAGTCACAAGTGTAACATTTAGCTATAAATTGTCTAATGACAATTACGGCAATAAAAAAAAATTTAACACTGCTATATCTTTACCTGGCATATATATTACAACCTAAAAACAGTATGATGGATATAAACTAAAACTACAATTTAGAATTTGGAGGAAGAGAAAATGATAATCATTTTTATTCCATAACATAATTTTAATACCACAGTACATTGCCAAGAAGTTGTAAATAGTTAAGTCCATATCTCCATAAAATAAATTAGTCATGGATAAGTGAATTTGAGGACTACAAACTTTACCAAATCTACCTTATTTCCAAACACTCAAAAACACAAACCGAAAAAAGGAACTAAAATCATTCTGGTTTCCTGCACCCTTTAGGTTAAGAGGAACATTATTTCCTGACACCGGAAAATGTCAAGTCAGTAGCTGAAGCTATGGTTTTCAAATTCAGGTAGAATACCATTTTAAGAGTCTTTAAGATTCTTAAGAGAAACTCTCACTACTTGACATATCTATGTCAGAATTTAACACAAAACTAAACATATAAAGCAATACAGCAATTCTCAAACTTCTCTACCCCACAGTCTGAAAAATGTTATGACCTTTTCTTATCTCATCTCTCTCTTGCATCACCTCTTCCCATTAAATCCAGTAAAAACTTCCAAACCTGCTAACACAAATTAGTTTAGGCAGCTAAATTTCTGCAGTGGTGAAGTAAGTCAGAAGTGGCTTGTGTACTACTACTTCCTGACTACAGACTCAATACACCCCATTTAAAGTGCAAAGTGAAAGAATTATGTAGAAATCAGGCCTTAAGAGCCTCTTTAAAAAATTATATGGCGGTGGGCGCCTGGGTGGCTCAGTGGGTTAAAGCCTCTGCCTTCAACTCGGGTCATGATCCCAGGGTCCTGGGATTGAACCCCGCATCGAGCCCCGCATCGGGCTCTCTGCTCTGCGGAGAGCCTGCTTTCTCCTCTCTCTGCCTGTCTCTCTGCCTACTTGTGATCTCTGTCTGTCAAATAAAGTCTCTCTGCCTACTTGTGATCTCTGTCTGTCAAATAAATAGATGGAATCTTAAAAAAAAAAATTATATGGGAATCAGGCCCTAAAAGCCTCTTTAGAATTTCTCCATTTGACAGGACAGCACAATAGATCCACCAGCCTTACCCTGAGCTTAGCTTCTTGAACCACTGTCTGTAAAACATGCATTTTTAAAAAGAATTTTATGATACAATAACTGAAGTCTTTGTAGGAAAGCCAATAACTAAGCTGCAATCAATAACTATTGCTAGTAACTAGCCTTAAAAGCAGACTGTGATAGAGCCCCAAAGCTAGCTCTCCACTAAATTTTCACAATTTAGGATTCTTTGTGCAGAAAACTATTAAATTATTTGATATTCATCCTTAACCCAAACCACCCATCTCAATTCCAGGGAGGCAAAAATGAAGAAGTCAAAATATAAATCTACTTTCCTTCCCACATGCCAAAGTATTACTGCAGACAGTTATTGTGCTCACCATTATTCCAAAGGGTTCCTAGGCACCTCAAATAAAGGTTCCTCATTCCTGATGATTACTGTATAATGGAAAAGTGGCAATCAACCAGATATATAAGCCAGTAATCAACGTATCCTGTCATCTGTGTCTCCACTTACCCTCAGTAACATCCTGGGGGTTAGAAGTCCGATCACTAGCTGGATCCAGTGCAACAGTTGCTAGTGAAGTGGTGGCTCCAGACATCTCACTCATAGGCTCACTACGGCTTGTTTCAGGCACACTTTCCCTTGAGCTAAATCTTACTCGGGAACTGGATCGGGAGCTGAGGTCTGGGCTGGTATCTGACAAACCTGGAATGTCATCGATCTTCGTTGGTGTCACCATGAACCGAACTGAAGCCATCTTGGTGGTGGTTTCTGGAGGATGCATTATTCTCTTTTCCTTTATAAGAACAAAGAAAAAAGGAAAACCCTGCAAAATCCTTCCTCCTACACTAGCTACTTTTTTGATCGCAAAGATGGAAAAGACAACTTAAAAAAAAAAACAAACCCTCAATAACCTTGATTTACACCACAAAAAAAGTCCCAAATAAGAATCCTTCTAACTCAGAATTCAGACAGACTATCCTAGAAAGTGCACTAGCAGTAAATATTTAAGGAAAAAAAAAAAAAAAGACTTAACGATGCCAGTCCCGTGGAACTTCGTTCCTTCTGAAAGAAGAGTTATCTAGATGTCTCTCCTGGTCCAGGACTGCGGGCTCAGTGCCATGGTCTCAGAGAAGGTGAAGGCTTTCTCCCCTCGACCCCCAGGTTTCCGCCGAGGTAGTGAAGTCTTTTATCTGGTAAATGTCCCACGGTTCTAGATGAGCAAAGAGCGCGCAGGCCCACCCTTATTAGGCGAATATAGCACAGATCAGATTGCGAAACGGTGTACACCCGGCCACCTGTTGTGTATCAGGTGAATACCCCACAGGTCTGGCTGGGAAGTGTGTGTAGAGCCACCCGATGTTTTGGAGGCCAATAATCCGCTTGGGTCTGGTGGGAGGGATGCGCATGCATAACGGGAAAATACCCCACACTACCGGATAGAGGAGAATGAAAAGGGCGAGCAGGGGGTGCAGGGGCAGAGCGGATTCCCGTCTCCAAGAGGTCTGCGGGGGTGGCCCACCCGCTCTTCTGACGGAACGGTCTCTAGGATCTGGGAGGAGGCGGCTAGCGAGCGGATAAAGACCCCTCGGACTGCAGTTCAGGGTCGTGGCAGGTCGTTGCTAGTCCATCGAGCCCACGGTCGGCTCCCCGGGTTTCTCCTGCGTGTGACAGGACGGGCCACCCCTTTGCCGGAGGACGCTTTCTCCCCCACCAGGGCCGCGGCGCAGGTCAGCCCCTCGCCGTTCTTCCTTCGGGTCGTAGCAAGAGAGGAGATGGCCTCGCAGGCTGGCCGGGGCTGAGCAGGAAGGGGCGGCGGGGATGAGGGTAGGGGGAGGTCGCAGGTGCGGGATCCCGGCGCCAGCTGATGCGGATGCGCGCGCAGCTGTTGTTTACGAGCCGGTAACTGTTTCGCAGCCGCGGCGCGCGCAGGAGGGCTCCGGCTGCCGGGGAGGGCGCCCCCTCCCCGGGCCGACGCCAGAGCAGCCGTTACGTGACCTCGCCGCCCCCAGCCCCGGGCCCGGCGGGCTGTGCCAGCCCCGCCGCAGCCCCTCCCTTCCCTCCCAGCTCGTTCCTCATTCGAGGTTAACGGTCCGAAGAAAAGCCCGGGGGAGCGGTCGGAGGGCGGTACCGTCCCGGGAGCGCCGAGGAGCCCCGCCCAGGCTCTGCAGTCTCCAAGGGGACGTAAAGGGCTGCGCGCATGCGCCACCGGGTCGCGGCGGGACGAGAGGAGCAAAATGTGCGAGGCCCGGAGGAAGATGGGTATTGTAGTTGAGTGTTGGGGTCTGAGCTGCGTGCTCTGGAGAAAACAAATAATTTTCTTTCTGGGTCACGCTGTGTTGCACAAACTCACTCTGGAGGCATTCGGGGAGCACACATGCCCCTTGCCCTCCGAGTCCCCAAAACCATCTCAAAAGCGTCTCCGAAAATACCGTTCATAATTTCTTTAAAAATCACAAACCTCCCATACCATATGCGTAGGTATGACACCAACTGAATTTTTTTTTTTTAAAGACTCTATTTATCCACTTGACAGATCACAAGTAGGCAGAGAGGCAGGCAGAGAGAGAGAGAGAGAGAGAGAGAGAGAGACGCAGGTTCCCCGCTGAGCAGAGTGCCCGACGCGGGGCTCGATTCCAGGACCCGGAGATCATGACCTAGCTGAAAGCAGAGACTCAACCCACCGAGCCACCCAGGGGCCCCCCCAACTGAAATTTTTAAGGTGTATTCTCAATTATATGCATTTTGTGCTAAATTTCTTTCCCCTGTCCTTAAAAATGTCTTTTGCTATGTATGCATATATCAGCTCATCATGTTGTACACCTTAAATATATACAATTTGGTCAATTATATCTCAATGAGGCTGGAGAAAAATGTTTTTTTCACCTTCTAGTTAGACTGAAGATTCATTTAAAGAAAATGTCCTTTATTTTAGACCTGAAGAAAACAGAAAACTTTTTTTTACTCCACTGCCACCAGAATATTTTTCTTAGCATGTTTATTTCAAGTGTTCAATAAATTTGACTCATCGATGTTTTGTTTGAAAGTTATTGCCTATAGCTTTGATGGAGACATTTAAATTTAACAATCTGTGCCCTAGCTTTGCCTGGGTCCTTACACCTCACAAGTGGAAATGTTTAAACGTCATCCTTAGCAATAGGTCAGAACTGTATTGAAGACCTGAGTCAGGAAATTCTCTTTTATCAAATGACACATAAAATCCAAAACGTGGTTAAAAAGATCCAGTAATAAAAACTTTTTAGGGCACCTGGGTGGCTCAGTGGGTTAAAGCCTCTGCCTTTGGCTCAGGTCATGATCCCAGGGTGCTGGGATCCAGCCCAGCATCGGGCTCTCTGCTCAGCAGGAAGCCGGCTTCCCCCTCTCTGCCTACTTGTGATCTCTCTGTCTCTGTCAAATTAATAAATAAAACCTTAAAAAAAAAAAAAAAAAGAAAGACAGAAAGAAAGAAAGAGCCAGGTAACAAAATGAGAAATTTCCAATTAAAATGGGAAACCTCTTGGGGCACCTGGATGGCTCATTTGGTTAAGCACCTGTCTTCGGCTCAGGTCATGATCCCAGGTGCTGAGCAGAGAGCCTGCTTCTCCCTCTCCTCCCAACTTGTGCTCTCTCTCACTATCTCTGTCTGTCTCAAATAAATAAAATCTTCTAAAAAAATAAGCTAAAATGTAAAGCCCCTTGTAGTTTCTTTCTCTTTAAAGCCTCTGATTAACAACTCCAGTTTAGAGCTTTCCTGAGGCAGCAAGAAATTCACTTCCTGAGGTACTAATGTTTTTTTCAGGCAGGATTGTCGGTCATTCCAATCTCAGACTTTCCCTTTTTTTAATGAGATGTATAATTTATTTTTCAGATTCCTCCGTGGGATTAAGAAGTCTTTTCCACATTGCATTGTAATGCTCCCTGCTCTTGGTCTTCTTTTCCATGTACTCATTCTTCAAGCATTTTCTCATCTCCCGACTGAGGTCACTGTAATGACCCAAAATTTTCAGAATGCCGGAGCACGTGGGTGGCTCAGTCAGTTAAACGTTTGCCTGATCCTAGGATGAGCCCTTTGCTCAGCAAGGAAGCCTTCTTCTCCCTTTCCTTCTGCCTGCCCCTCCCTCTGCTTGTGCTCTCTCTCTCAAATAAGTAAATAAAATCTTAAAAAAAAAATTGTTCAGAATGCTGTGGGGTTCGTGACATTCCTTAAGCAAGTTTATCAAGGCATTACATTCTTCAGTGTGCAAGGGTGAAGATAAATCAGGATGCATGTTTAGGAGGTGATGGAGCACAGCAGAACAACCTGACTCATGGGCACACAGTACCCAGGCCAGTTCCAGGTGGCAAAGGCTCCTGTGCTTTCCACAGCTGACTCTGCTGGGCTTGGCCAGGCCCCGTTGCTCTCACAGACTTTCTCATATTTATAAAGAAATGGTGGATTTCTGCAAAATCCAATTTGTTTCATACCACAGTGTATTTTCATTACTACCTAATACCAATATATACTATACCTCTTAAAACTCCTCTCCCGTTTCTGAGCATAGCTCAGAAGATATTAATATCCAGAGAATCTTTTAAGGGAAAAGTCCACCTTTTCTCCTCTATTTCAATTAAGACTATTTCCAGATCAAAGTCTTTTCATTTCAGTTTACACAGCAGGTAGCATGAAAAAATAATCCTTTTTTGAGGGGGTGAGTGCAGGTAGTGGGTTACTTGTAAAGACAAAGTTACAGTCAACATTACAAAACATTACTAACAGAGTTCATTTACTGATTTTAGTGTTTAAGAAGTTTCCATAGCAGATCCTTTTTCTAGTTATTGCAGAATTAACGTTTCTTCCATCGTTATCCCCTTAATAAGGTAACATTTTAAAATCCCTGTTAAGTGAACAGGCTAAGAAATTAAAAATTGCTAGACAGGAAACAGGTTTTCTCATTTTACCATTGCCGTAAGTTAAGTGATTCAAAAATCATCTGTCTTCTATTACCACCCAAGTCGAGAGATTTTTTTTTTTTTTTTTTTCCAGCAGTCTGCAACTATCCTCAATTTTTCTGCTGAGATACTCAGACATCAGAGTCCAACAGGAACGTATCTATCCCCTTCCAGGACCTGTGCTGATAAATCAAATTAATGCTGATTTAAGTTACATCTGTTTCTAGAGTCTAGACTCTTGACACAGTAGAAAAAGATTGTATAATTAGAACACAATCTCCATACAGCAATTTTTTAATCAGTGGCACTAGGCAGACATTCAAATCCAATGTCAAAAGTCACAAATGGGAAGACTGGAAACTAATGAGTTTATTAACTTAGCAAATAAAGGACAAAGTTAGCATTTCTTGAAAGCTCATATACAGTATTTTGCCTCATCATTCCTCTACTATGAATTGTCCTAAGAAATCTCCGAGGGTTTTTTTTGTTTGTTTTTTAATTAACCCCAACAGTAGCTTAAAAAAAACAAAAACAAAAAACAAAAAACAAAACAAAAAAAACAGCAAAATCCCTGCTTGAATCTCTCATACCTCATCTTCTAAATTAAGATCCATGTGGAGTTCCACAAAGCAGCTGGCTGCCAAGGAGAATATAAAGTGTATGTGAGAAAATTTCTTGGAGAGAATTAAATACCTGGGAATATTTTCAGAAGGGGAGTAAATGATGTATCAAGCCATTTGTATTCACAACGGTTCTATCTGCCACACAGAGTATATAGATATTGATAGATAGAGACCCACCACTGAACCCTATCAAATTTAAAGCTGGAAGAAGGCTTAGAAATTATGAGAAAAATGAGAGTAAACTGGTTAACTTTACTTTCTCAGTTATGCAGAGGGGAAAATCCTGGTCTCCTAACTTCCAATTCACTGCACTACAATATAGCTGCTCTTATTTTTCAAGCAACTCCTCCATTTTCAGTGAAAACATCATTTCAAGGGGCAAGAAATTACTTAAATGAGAACAAGGGTATTTTTCACTGAACTCCGACAGTTGTGGAAGAGTCTCAACCATTCTTTCAGTTCCCCAACACCTTATCGCGCACAGCACTACTGATCAGCAATGACTTAAGTTCTTCCAAGTGGTCTTGTAACCCTGGGGAGCTCTTCCTTCTCATCTCCCTCTTTTGTTTTTAAACTCCTCCTTTCCCCCCACAACATACAAAATAAGAGCTTTTTCAAAACATTTTAATAACCTAGCAGTGATTCAAAATAGGGAAAGAAAATTCAAACTTGTTCCCGTAAGAGGGAGGCTACCATGACTGCTCTGCACAAGCACGATCAAGGGAAACGATGAAACAGGATTCCAAAGAGCAAGGGTGGTAAGAAGGCTTCAAGGCTCACAGTTTGAAGAGCTTGGTTTCGGAAAGTCTCTGAGGGATAGCAGAAGAGACATGAAGTTTAAGGGACCCTCAGAGGACAGGGCGCGGTTGCTGGGTCATGAGAACCTTGAAGCGTTTCTTGACGGTGATTCGGTGTCGAGAGTATTTGTCATCCGGGGAGAACCGAGCAGGATGCGCCGAGCAGGTCTGTTGTCCCATAGGGTCAAGCTTCTGCTCAAGGAAGAATGAGAGACATAATTTCAGTACAGGAGTGGTGGGAAAACTCCCATCACTGGCGTCGTAAGAGACAGAAGCTGGGATGCGGAAAGGCTGCGCGAAAGAATGTAAGCAGGAAGACAGGAGACGCGACGGTAACATCAAGTCATACACTCCCTCCACCACTCGTGGCTTCTGGGCTAATTCCCCCCACTCACCTACGCAATTAGGTAGCAGGTTTCAACCGCCCCTCCCACCTTCGCTTCCCGCCATGACCACTTACTACCCATTTTTTCCCCCTCTCACCTTCAGTGTATAGACCCGGTCTCCCTGCTCGTTGAGGTAATACTGGAGAAACATGACAACGCCGAAACAAGATGTTCCAATTTCATCCGCAGCTCTAACTGATGGTCTCACGTGTTGGCCAATTTCCTTCCGGTAGAGCCGGAAGTCTATCTCAAGGCCTGCCGGGAAATGTGGTCCATTTAGGCCTCTCTCCAGTAGGCCAAGAGGGGGCGAACTAGCGCAGGATTTGGCCCAGTTGCAACCCAGTTGCAACCTTGCAAGGCGTTGGCTTCCAGTTGCAACTTTGCAGGCGTTGGGAGACACGTGGAGTGTGCCCAGTGTGTGCAAAACACTGCTAGGAGTTAGAGGGGGGTAGGAATGGATAGGAGTTGAACATTGATGAATAGAATCCTATCTTTATCTCGAGATGCCCACCCATTTCACAGGCAGTGTGTTTCTAGTGCCTGGAGAAACAAAGGCTCCAGGATTCAGAGCCCCTTTACCTTAGGGCATAAAGAAGAAAATTTTCTTCCCTCCCCTCTTTTACATCCGGTTTCCCCGTCCTATTTCAAAGTATTGGCGGTAAAGAGTGCATGATGGGTATTCAATATCAGGTACAGCGAAGAGAGCGTGAAGTTATTTTATGAAACTGGTGAAGTATATTTTAATGGTCGAACCAAGATTTAAACTCAGGTCTCTTTATCACAAATCCAGCGCTCTTTCTTATAGTGGTGAGTAGCTAATAATAGCATAATATGATGCACCTCCTAGGGTTATTTCGAATTTTTTAAAGAACATAGAAGCTCTCTGTATAGAACTCTGGGTTTTAAAAAATGACAATTGGAATCCAGATATTACAAAGACGATCGTTGCAGTATTATTTATGATGACAAAAACATTGGAACATACGTTAATTTTATAACCAAGAAAAGCCTGAAAGCGTTTTTCTTTTTTTAAAGTATATAGATAGTCTGTATTTACTTGTAGCTGCATAAAATATCTCTGCACGGATTCACAAGCAACATACTATTGGTTTCCTCTGGGATAAAGAAATTGGTTCCAAAAAAAAAGAAAAGAGAGAGAGAGAGAGAGAAATCAGTTCCAGAAGAAAGGAGTGGGAAGGACCCTGGCTGTATATTCCATTTTGCGTAGTTTGACTTTTGAAACATGTTAATGTATTTGCCATTTAAAAACTAAAATTATTTAACAAAAATTTTAAACAACAAAGTAATTTAACAAAAGGAAGGCCTTTTTGGTTTTGGTATTTGGGGCCGAATGGCAGTTTTTGATAGAGCGGTGCTTTTCAGCCAAGGGTAAGCTGAACTTTCCGTGGACTGCAGAGCTGATGGAAGTGGACTATTTGAGATGGCAGGGCAGCTTTTTTTTTTTTTTTTTTTTTTAAAGATTTTATTTATTTGAGAGAAAGTGAGTGAGAGAACACAAGCAGGGGGAGCACCAGGAAAAGGGAGAGAGAGAGAAAGAGAGAAACAGGGCCCCCTGCTGAGCTGGATCCCCCCCCCCCCCCCCCCCACCACCACCAGATGGTAACCCCAGCTGAAGGCAGCCGCTTAACGGATTGAGCCACCCAGGTGCCCCAGCAAGACAACTTTCTAAGGAAATGATATGCATACAGCCAAACATAAACCCTGATTTTCTGAGACAGTCCTACTTTCAAATATTCTGTTTCTTTGATCCTTAACTGCACAGATTATGTACTTTGAATTTGGTTTGGAAAACAGAGCCAATATTGAATTAAGCCAAGGGTCTGTCACAACCTTCTATTAATAGGAAGTCAGTTACAGAACTGAGTGGGATTGAAGGGCATAAAACTGTATATATATTGGTGAAGAAATGTATAAGTAATCGAGATATAAAACTATAATGTTGGAATCAGAAAGAATTTACAAACGGCCCTAAAAAAGACACACAACAGTCGTGTTGCCATACTCTGGTTTGGAGGGAATTCCTGGTTACTGCTTACTTACCAGAGCCCTCTGGCATCTCTCTCTACCTCTACCCCTGCTCTCCTCCCCTCCCCCACTGCAGAATGTTTTGAGTCCTAGATTCTAGTTCTGTTTTGATCTATCTTTATCTTCCCTTCCTTGGATCCCTGTGTATCTGCTGGGGCCAGGTCGCTCTCTGGGCCCTGGACCAGACTGTGTCATTCTGGAAGCTTCCCGACAGCCACGGTTAGTGTCCAAATCTGAGAGGATGGCTTCAGATGGAGGTAAGTCTGCAAGTGGTGGGGAAGGTCCTGACTACCTGCTCACATCCTTAGGGATTCAGATTTGACACTTTCCCTGGGGACCAGCTTTTGGGGCTGACCTAGACAGATGTAAGAGCACTAGACCCCAGCAAAGTCATGAGACTTGGGGAGGCTGGGGAAGGAGATTGTGCCATTAACACCAGGGCTAGGGGATGAAGAGGGCTTCCTGGGAAGCAGATGAAAGCCCTTCAGAGGAAAGTGCTGGGTATAGAAAAGGGATGGCAGTTAGCAACTTGTTTCTCTGGAAGAAGGATTCCCCTCAACATGTGTTTGTGGGGCATGGGCAGGGGTGTGTGTGTGTGTGGTATAAGCAGCACAGAAAGGGTTCAAGGGGAGGGTCTACATTCCAGTGTCTCATGTAGGCAGTTGGAGCCTGCTCTAGAATTATGTCCTGAGAGAGCTGAGCTGCAGTCACTCTCAATCTTATCGAGTTGGGTGGGTGGAGATCTTTGCTGGAAAACTACTCCACTGGTTTTCTGTTGCCTAGTCTGTAGAGAAATGTCCTCCTAAAAGCTACCCTGGAAGGTACTGGAAGTACCTCTGCTCAGAGCCTCATGGCTCCTTTTTGCCCCAGAGATGGCTTCTTTTCCAGTTCCGAGAGCAGTTTTCCTTGATTTCCCAGGACCCGGGGTGTTGGGTAACTCCAACTGGAATGAGAGCTGGGGCTTCCCTTAAATGTTCTCAGTTTTTCTACCTTTTGTGGAACTCAGGCCTTCAGACCCATTTCACTTCGCAGAATCCTCCTGGCCCTCTGCTTTGTGGTTGAGGTGATGAGTTTGGTCATAGTCCATGTCTCCTTCATGGTCAGGAAGTGGAAGCTGAGTGTTGTTAGTTTGTTGGGGGAATATTCTTTATTAGAGGGGGAGGAGACTTGTGTGAAATTAGGCAAATGATCTATTATTATAATTGGAAATCCTGAGACACATGTCCTGATTAAGTACACATTTTATGTATTTATCCATGAATTTTTGGCCTAGAGTCCACATAGCTCCTTCTCAGCATGTACTGTGTTTCAGACTTCATTGTGCCTTGTTCATAGTACACCCTTAATTTCTGTTATTAGTGCTTCCAAGCAGAAGGACCACAGACAGTCTACACCATCAAATCCACCAAATTTTAACATGTCCAGCAGCTACTTAGAGCTCTGGAAACCTCCCTTCTTGGCCAAACCTCCCCTCACCCGTTTCCTGGTCCTATCTCTTAGTCATTCCTGGCTGTTACATAACAAAATTTCTGGAAATCAAATATCTAATCTACACACGCTCTCCAGGGGACAGCACTTGTGTGAGCCGTGCATGGCTGGGACCACAGAGCAGCTGGGGGCAGGATTCAGGTGGTTTGAACATGTTTGGAGTGGGTAGGAATAAGGGAGGTACTTATAAGAGGGTGCTGGCTGCCGTGTGTTAGGAAGTATGAGCTCATGGGCCCAACGGTCCTTGCAGCTTCTCTAGGCAATAATTCTCACCTAGAAGTATGGGACATCAAAATCACTTGGGGAGACACTTGCAAACTCTGCAGTTTCCCCCACCCTTATTCCTCCCTCACCTGTTGAGAATCAGTGCTCTGACGGTTCAGGGACTAAATGGAACTCCAATGACCTAATCTCTGACCTCCTTTTCTTCTAGTCCATTCTCTCTTTTTCTTCGTCTCAACAGCATCTCCACTGTCGGGACCGGACATGACCATGAAAGCTGGTGTGGCCCTGTCTCCTTTCACTGCACTTCCCTTTCCCCAGTCTGCTCCTGGCCCACCAGACCAGCCACCCTGGGAGCCGCCTCTGCAGCCTCCTATGCCTTCAGCATTCTCTCGAGGCAACCCTCTGGTGCTCCCCACTCTCCCCAGCCCATTGCTGGTGACAGGGGATGGGGGCCCTGGCCCCACTGGGGCTGGAGTCATTGTCAAAGTCAAGACAGAAGGGGGGCCAGCTGAACCCTCTCAAACTCAGAACTTCATCCTTACTCAGCCAGCTCTCAACTGGATTGCCTCAGGCACTCCCTGTGGGGCCCCTGAGGGTCCTCCCCCTCGATTCATGACAGCTTCTAACATGAAGACCCTTCTGCCCACTAAGGCCGTTGGGATGAGCCAGGAGGGCTTCCCAGGCCTCCCTGCTCAGGCTCTACCACCAGCTGCCCAAATGGCCTCCATTGTGCCCCCGGAAAAGGCTTGGCCAGGGCTACATGGGGCAACCGGAGAAGGAGGTCCATTGGCTGCCCAATCTAAGCCCGCCCTGGGTGACCTCTCCTACACCTCCAAAGGTGTTTATGAGAACTTCCGACGCTGGCAGCGCTACAAAGCCTTGGCTCGGAGGCACTTGTCTCAAAGTCCTGATGCAGAAGCCCTTTCCTGCTTTCTTATGTAAGTGGGGAGATCTGAGGTTAGTTATCCTAGCACTTTTAAACAAGGAGGACTTTGGGCTGGACAGGAAGTTAGGCTATTTAGGAATACTTGAGGGCAGGTCATCAGGGTGCTATTGAGGCTATGAGAACAAAAAAGCATAACAATGATGATGATGACGATGATGATGACGATGATGATGATGATGATGATGATGATAGGCCTCTTTACCTACTTCCCAGATTATAACGAGCTTTCAGGTGTCTTCTCTCAAGTGATGCTCACAACTCTCTGAGTTCAGGCAAGCATATTCCGGTAATCTTCACATATAGATGAGAACACGGAAGCCCAGAGGTTTCCTGTGATTAAGCAGAAGGCTGTAAGTGGAGCTTAGGTCTCTGACACCAAGTACAGAGGCCTTCCATTCTATTTTATTATTATTTTATTACCATCTGACATTGCGTTGAGCCATCCAAACAGCTGAGCCCTGACCAAGTGCAGGATTGGAGGATGGTGGGGGGCGGGGCAAAGGAAGTGCCACCCTCCCCCACCATTATTTTATTTTATTCTGAGTTCATGTTGAAATAGGAAGGTGGTAGAACTTCCTTAGTGACCAATGGCCTAGGTTCCACTGCTTGCTAGATTGGTGATTCTGGGCCCCACATTTACTACCTTGCCCTCAGTCTTCTCATCTCGAAAGGGGATGATTATAGTGACTTCAGAGGGCTGCTGAGATGAAATGAGTTAAGGAAAAGAATTCACAAAAGGCCAGAATGTCTATGTGAGTGGATGCTTAGCCAAGGACCCCAGGGGTCAGGGGCTGTCTGTTATGGCTAAAGCCCAGTCTGGGGAATTTTCTCTTCTTCCCACCCAGACCCACTGCTTCCCTTGACTGTCTGCACTCTTGACATTCTGCGTAAAGAAAATGTCCACATTTTGCTAGACTTAAAAAACAGGTACATTGTGTTCCCAGTCTCTGAGCTCCTAAAGGAATCTCTCTCTCCGCCCTGACTCTGGAGTGAATAAATCAAAAGGCTCCCCCAGAGTCCTTGGTGTTGATCACCTTACCAGCTCCCTGCTTTCTCCAGATGGCTCTGGTTCTCTTGGAGCCTAGCAGGCTGAATTTCTAACTCCTAGTCTCTTCCTGTTCTCCATGCTCAGGGGCTCCAGGCAGGGTCTCCTCCAAAATGCAGTCCAGTCTCTCTGCAACAGTAACCCAGGAGGCTGGTAAAATACGAAGTCCAAAGATCCTGGGGCGCAGGAATCCTTAATTATAACAAGCTTCAGCAGGTGATTTCTAGACACAGTGCTTGAGGACTCTGGCAAGTCAGAGGACAAAAATGAATCATAAAGAACTTAAAGAGTATTGATATTTGTCTGTGGAGGGTAGCCCCAAGGCAAAAAAACAAAACTTAAAAACCAACAAATAAAAACACCACACAACCTTTAAGAGATTCATTTGGGTTAGGTAGTGCCTTTTTTGAAAAGCAAGAGCCTTTGGACAGGGAGAAGCTTACTTTATAATGAACCCATTATTCATTATAAATAATATATTATTATATATAATAATCCATATAAGAGTGCTTTCTTCCTCATGTTTAGTTGAGGATTGCATGGTGAGAATTAAGGGTGGTTGATTTCAAACGGTGGGGAACAAAGGCAATCATCTGATTTTGTGTGAGATTTGAAAATTTCAGCAGGAAGAGAGTCCAGTACGGTAGATGGGTGGAGGTTGGGGGTCTGGAAGTCTAACCAGAGGTGGGATGTGACAAGGATTGGGGTCAAGTTAGCTCTGCTGAGGGACAAGGGGTGTGTGTTGAGGTGTTTGTTGGGACAGGGGCATGGGGGGGCACATTGTAAAACATGACTGACACAATGGGGATTTTAGCCCAGTGCTTCGCTCCCTGGCCCGGCTGAAGCCCACTATGACTCTGGAGGAGGGACTGCCAAGGGCTGTGCAGGAGTGGGAGCACACCAGCAACTTTGACCGGATGATCTTTTATGAGATGGCAGAAAAGTGAGTCTGACTAACCCTCATTCTCCTGAGGGGTGCTGTGTAGTGATGGGATGGATGGGGGCATGTAAGAGGCTTGGATCTGGGTGTGGGGGTGCTTACTAAAAGGGATGCTAGGAGGAGTGGTGTAGACTAGAATGGGGTCTCCTGGATTCTCACTGCTTCTACCACCTTGACCCTAGGGTTTTTCTGTCTTGTGACCTTGAAAGCTCTCCTTCCTCCAGATCCTGAATTATATAGGTCCTTGATATTGAAGCTCTTAGAATGAGATTGGAGCACAATTGGTGTAAAAATTCCTTGTTAAAGGGACCTTGCAAAGAGGAGGTAAGCCCTACTAGGCAGGTTCTTTTCTAGCTCACTGACCTGGTAGTAGGTGGCTACTGATGCCAACCTTGAGACCACTCCTCTTCTGGCAAGAGTGGCACAGAAATCATTTACCCCATTATCCCAGGGAGGGCTTGGTGCTTGCAGAGCTTGGTCAGGGGAAGGTCCTGGATGACCAGAGTGGTCTCCTGGCTTTTATCCCTCATTTCTCCACGATTGTCTCCTTGGTTAAAGGAGTAACTCTGGGGAAAATGAACCCTATCCTCCAAAACTTAGTTTCCATTTCCTCCCTTCTGAACCCATACCTCCCAGAATTACTCTTCCTGGCCACCAGTCCCAGCCTCAGGACATGGGTCTCAGCACTGCCTCCTGGTGGGAACTGCCTTGAACTGCAACCCCAGGCCCTGCTTTAGGATTTCCCGCATCCTTGATGGTTGTAGGTAGGGACACAAGAGGCCTCGCAGGGCCCCATGGAGGGATGCAGCTAGGCTTTGGCATAGGCCTGACTGGCTTCAACAAGGCTGTATTAATTGCTGATATACATCCTCCATGATGCTGGGTGAGATCAGGGATGAGACAGAAGTGAAAGTGATGGTTCTCTCCTGGAGAAGCTTAACATTCGTTTCTCAACAAGTTTCCTAAGCCATGACTGCACATAAGGGATTCTGTGGTGATCTTGTGAGGTTCCCCCAGAATTGTTATTGGGCTGTCTGTGAGCAGCTTCCCCCTGGTGTCTGGACTTCTTGGCATTGTCCAGGCCTTCCTCACCCTCTGCAGGTTCATGGAATTTGAGGCTGAGGAGGAGATGCAGATTCAGAACACACAGCTGACGAATGGGTCCCAGGGCCTGCTTCCTGCAGCGCCTCTGAAACTTGATCCTCCAGGGCTCCCGGCCACTGAGGTTAGCCAGCAGCCAGGTAAGACTTCATTGCAACAGGAACCTGCAGCTCAAGGCTCAAAGGGAGGTGTGCACAGAGCAGTAATGGACTAGGGAAAGCATTGCCCTTACTCTGTCACTATCCCTCCAGGCGGGGTGGCAATGATGTTCTAAACAGGACATACATACATAGGAGGCTGGCTTTTCAGGTTCCCTTTGTCCCAAACTGTGATCTTGGTGAAGTAAACTACTCCCTAACTGACTGTACATGAGGCACAAAATACCTCATTTGCCCAAGAAATGGGGGCTGGATCAGAAGACTTCTTGGAATTTCAGGGGTTTCCACATGTCTCATGCAGTGATTCTCTTAGACCCTCCAGCTCCACAATTTTCTCCCATGGCTGGTCCCATTTCAGGCCTCATCCAGCCTGTAATCTTTCCAGCATACCCAGATTGCTGCCCTGACAAACCCAAGACTGGGAGGCAGAAGCCACAGTCCCTGTGCCATCCCAATTCCTCCTTTCCATCTCTTCCCTTAGTGTACATTCCCAAAAAGGTGGCCTCCAAGGCACGGGCCCCCCGCCGGCGGCAGCGCAAAACGCAGAGGCCTCCGGTTCCTGAGGCCCCCAAGGAGGTCCCACCAGAAGCTGTGAAGGAGTATGCTGACATCATGGAAGGGCTGGTGGGGAGTCAGTTGGCCATCGGGGAGGCAGATGGAAAACAGGAAGAGGAAGAAGAGCAGCAGCAGCAGGAGGAAGCAATGTATCCAGATCCAGGCCTCCTAAGCTACATCGATGAGCTTTGTTCTCAGGAGGTCTTTGTCTCCAAGGTGGGCTGGACCTGGGTGTCTGGTTTCTAGTAGATCCTGGGATGGAAACTCCAGGGGACAAAAGACCTAGGGTTTGGCCCAAGGCAGTTAGGAAATATGCTGTCTTCCTACTGGAAATGTGTGTGCACGCATGCATGGGAGAGGGTTGAGGGAGGGGGACACATGGCTCCTTCTCTAGAGCCTCTTTGTTCACAGGTTATTTCCTGTCGAGGACTCATATCACTGTTTCTTCTGTTCCCCAGGTGGAGGCCGTCATTCATCCTCAGTTTCTGGCAGATCTGCTGTCCCCAGAACAGCAGAGGGATCCATTGGCCTTAATTGAGGAGCTGGAGCAAGAGGAAGGACTCAGTCTTGCCCAGGTAAACCTGGGAAGTAGGAAATATCAGAGTAAGAAGCTTGAGTGATTTTATCTAACCCTATGCTGTCTTGGCTGGTATGACTTCTCGAGACAGCTTCAGGACTGGGATTTAGGTGCAGAACAAGTAGGCAAGAGACTGTGGATACACAGGAAAAGGGGAGTGAGCATAAGGGGTCAAAGCATGGGATTAAGACCCAAGAGGGCGGAAGAGAAGAGCTACGATGATCTGTTTTTGATGCCGTGACTTATGCCACTTGCTTGCGTTTCCTGCCCTGTCCCAGTGCCATCTCCTGACCACCCCCTCTGTCACAGCTTCTCACAGCCAGGTAGAGAACAGTGTTTGTCCCTTCTCCTTCTAGCTGGTCCAGAAGAGACTCCTGGCCTTGGAGGAAGAGGATGTAGAGGCTCCTCCTAGCTGTAGCGGAGCTCAATCAGACTCCAGTCCTTCTGTTTCTGATGAGGATGAAGATGGGGGTGGGCGGCTTCGGCCCTCCCCTGGGCCTCGGGTGGCTGGGGGCACCGTTCGCCTTGGAAAGGCTGCTTCTCCAGGAAAACGGGTGAGAGAAGTGCATGGTGGGCAGGAGCGGTCCCTAGATGTCCCGAGGGGGATGCGCAGAGATGGGAACACTGTGCCCTCCCCCAGCAGCTGGGACCTACAGCTAGAACCTACAGCTCCACAGGGAACTCAAGGGTCCTTAAATACAGAGAAAAGAGGGGCCGGGAAGGTTGCTAATCAAATATGCCCACATCAGGATGACCACCTGGGAGGGGCTAGGTCTCCCGGGCACCCCCTTGTGGCTGACAGAACTTCTGAAACTCTGCCCCTTCGTTGTCAGGAAGGCCTGCAGCCTGAGACATTTCCTAGCTTGGATGTGGGACTCAAAGAGCTGGCTCCTCTGCAAGGACAGGGGCTAGAAAAACGGGACAGCCAGCAGCTAGGGGGTCTTGGAGTGCTTCCCCAGGGGACGGAGCCACTAGCAGTAACCCAGAAAGGTTCTTCGGTCGCCATGTGGGGAGATGACAAAAGTCCTCCCATGGTTCAGGGTTATGACCAGAACCTTTCCCTTAGAGCAGCTGGTGACAGGGAAGGGGACGGAGCCTCTCTCAGTCCAGGACTTTGGCTGAGCAGTGAGCTGGATGCCGTGGGCTTAGAGTTGCCCTTACAAATTGAGGAAGTCATAGAGAACTTCCACGATGGGGAATGTGTCACTGAGCATCAGGGAGGCTGCCAGGCACTGGGATCCAGAAGCAACATTTCTCTGGGTCCTGGAAAAGCCACAGCACCTGGGGATGGGGGGGGGCAGTGCCATCCCCTGTGGAGGCACAGATGGCACAGCTGCCCTGCAGAAGACAAGCTACTGCAGCCTGCCGGGACCTCTGAGGGCCGACAGCCCATCCCTGAGGCATCAAGAAAATCGAGAACAGAGCCCTGAGGCTACAGGGGATCCCAGAGATCTGCGGGCTGAAGGTTGCTCCCCTTTGCTTGAAAGTAGTATCTGTGCCCCCATACCAGGGGTTCCCAAAGAAACCCTTCAGCCTGCATGTCAAGGCAATATCCTTGTACTGGGGACCCAGGGTATCTCCTCCTTCCCTGAGGCTAGCCTGGAAGTGGGGAACAGGGGCCATTCCATCTCTCCTCTGTTGGAAACCACACAACATGCCAACATACTAGATATTAGAGATGCCTGTGGCCTCCAGCTAGAGGTCAGTGAGGATACCCACCCACCAAATTTTAATTCTTATGACCCCCAAGGAGAAGACAGGGAGGATACTGATTTATCCAAGCCTGAAGACCTTGTTCCCTTGCCAGGGAATCAAGAGTCTTATGCTCATGGGAACCCCAAATCAACATCTCCTCACCAGGGCCTTGGAAGCACTTCCTCTAGATGGGGAGCCAGGGATGCCTTAACTCTGAAAGAAAGCTCTCCAGTCAGTGAAACATGCAGCTCAACAGATGGGGCCAAAGGGAAGGAGGAGGAGCAGGAGGAGGAGGAAGGGGAGGATGAGGAACTCTCCAGCTTTGCCTACCTCTTGGCCTCTAAACTTAACCTGTCACCGCCAAGGGGGCCTCCCTTCAGTCTTCACCCTGCCTCAGGCCTGCCCTTGACGGGAGGGCAGGGGGCCCAGAGAGCATCCCACTCCCTCTCTGCTGAGGCAAGAGGCCTTGGCCAGTCTCCACATCCTGTTGCCAAGTCTGGGAAGAGAACTCTTAGTGGAGGTCCTTCTCCTGCCGAAAAGAGGCCCTATCAGGGAGCTGACCTTGGCATCTCTGGGGAGAAACCCCTGGCTCTTGGAGTGGTTCGAGCCTCACAGCCTCGTAAAAGGCGGCGTGACACTTTTGTCACTGGCCGAAGGAAGAAACGTCGGCGTAGTCAGTAGGGGACAGTGGGACCCTCCTACCCCACCTGCTGATCCCTAAAGGTGGGGGCCCCCAGAGTAGATTTCACTCCAGCTGCACACCAGCATAGACTGGTTCTCAACCCCATGGTATTTTGTTGTTTGCAAAAGTAGCGAGTGTGGGAAGGGAGGTCACACTGGCTAGGTTGGAGGTGGAGTACCCTTGGAAGTTGTATGGGGAAAAGAAAAATAAAGATTTTCTGGTTGTTGGAAAATGTCTGCCATGTGCCCTTTAGTATTCCTGTCTTTGCTGCTAGTCAGGGTGAGGTGCTGTGAAGGAGGGGGAGGGTGCTCCAGATTCATGGGATCTAGATGCCACTCCAGGCTCCCCAATGAGCTCCTGACCTGAGAAGTCCCCAGGGATCACTTTATCCCTCCCCTCATGAAAAGCCTAGACTCCATGCTGGGAAGTGCTTCTCAGGAAAGGCCATCATTATCGGTTTCCCTTTAAAAGTCTGTAAGATGGAAAGATGCCTTTTTTTTTTTTTTAAACTGTCAGATCTCTGGGTTAGATATCTAATTTCCTAAATCTAATTAGTTTTCCATAACTCTATCTAGACAGCACCTTTTTTAGGGGGGCTTCCCCCGCCTTCCTTGAAGAGGCTGGACAGAAGGGACTTAAACGTCCTCCAATCATCCATCCCTGGCGAAAAAACACCCTCCTGAGGCTGGTCTGAGCTGCAGGGCAGAGGCTGCTCTGGACACAGCTCTCTGCTCCCACCATGGGAGGGGAAATCATTCTCAGTGGGATTATTAAATATAAAATGGTCGTTAGCTATTTTTTAATCTCTAATGAGGACAGAACAAGAGGGAATAGACTGAAAAGAGGTTCATGAGGAAGCCTGTTAAAAGGTACATATATAGGGTATGACAACAGAAGGGGAGGATGTGACATGGGCATGATTTCTGTGTAGGGAAGAGCCCCATCTGGTCCAGCTGAAGTGCGGCTTTGTCCAGCAACAGCCAAGAGGACTGACCCCGGGAACCTTTGGGAACTTCCAATGGGCAGGCTGCAACCATTAATTCCTCTGTTCCCAGCTGATACTATCCATATAATAGCCTTATTTTTTTAAATAGATATAGATATATATTTATATTTATATATATATATATAAAAAAGTTTTTTACAAAAAAAAAAAAAAAACAAAAAATGAAAATTGACTTAAAAAAAAAAACAAAACAAAACACAACCAACAACAGTAACAAAAAAACTCAAGCAGGAGCAGAAATGGGCTTGAGGCACAGGGTGGGCCAGAGGTGAGCTGGGGAGGTCAAGGCTCTCAGTCGCCCTTCTGCTTGGGCACTGGCACAGTCCCATTGGCCAGAGCCAGGCGGCCGCCTGGGGCTGAGGCCTGCGGTTTCGGGGAGGGGCGCAGGTAGGTGCTGAAGAGCTTCCCGTGGAGCGGGTCGTAGAGGGAGAAGTCTTGGAACTGACCTGGACAGCAAAGAGTGAGAAGGGAAAAAGTCAAACCATCTAAGGACGAGGGGAAGAGGGTGGCCCTGTTCTTTTTCAGAATCAGTATGTCCTGTCCCTCTCACCCCTGCTTCACTTCTCAGATCTGAGGTTCTGCCTCTCTGCCTTCCCAGCCTCACCTCTCAAGAGGATGAGCCACCAGCCCCTGTCCCCTCCCAGCCTGGTGCTGGTGGCGGCTCGAGCCCTCTTGGCAGAGAAGGCAGTGACTCACAGAGGGAGAGGCCTTGGTGGGGTCCCGCCTGGCACAGCTCAGCATGCAAAGTTGCAGCAGCAGGGCGGGGGGACCCCAGCAGCAGGTGCAGGATGGTGCTGAAGCCGTCTCTGTACAGCAAGCGGCCGGGCCCCTCTACTTGCTCCTCGGCAAAGAGCTGGCACAGAAACGGATGCAAGTTAAGCCCTGTCCTCAGGCCATGGCCCCACACTGCCCTGCAGGTCTGTCTGACGGGTACCTCCTCTTCCAAGAGTGCGGAGTACAGGCCCTCCCTTTCTCCCCTGCCACCCACACCCCGGCCCTTTGCGCAGAATTAAAAACTCACAGCTGCTGCCGTTGCCCTGTTCTCAGCCAGGTCTCAACACTGGGGCACTGGGGTGGGGCATACTGAGCACCTACTGTCTAGAAGCTACTGGGAGCAACACCCCACAGAGGCCTCCGGGTAGGGGTAGGCACGGCCACCATGCATTCCCCGCCCCCATCTCTCTGATACCTCAAAGGCCAGGCGAGTCAACTCGTCCAGGCTCCTGCCTCCATCCAGAGCTGCCAGTGCCAAGGCTACATCTCGAAAGTCCACCAAACCTTGGGCATCCTGGAGGGAGAAACCAGGGCAGGATGAGGACCAATGCTGTGTCCTACCTCCTGCCCTGGATTTTGGCTCCTCCCTCTTCTCAGCAGGCTCAGAGATGACCCTTGTGCCGGCTTCCTTAGAACAGTGAGCTCTAAACTCTCCAGGATTCCTGGGATTTCTCTCAGGTCACGGGTCCATTCAAGCTATCCCCACGTCACCTGGGGACAAAGCTCTCCTAAAAGGGATCTCCTATGAATGTTAGGGAATCCCCCAGGAATGCTGAAGTTACCATCAAGCTTCTGACATACCCCACGCTGGAAAAACTGGTTCTCTGCTGACTCAGCCTGTGCTGGAGGTCTGGTCCAACAGATAAAGAGAGGACCAGCGGCATAATTTCTTACCAAAGAAATCCAGGGAGGATGTCTGCCCTGGTGACACCATGCTATTCCAGTTTTGGTTCTGCTCTGCTATAGGCTAAGTGGAGAAACTCCTTTCAGACACAGTCAGCCCCAATCTAAGGAATCAACCCTCTCTGTCCCTTTAGAGGAAGTTCCAGGAAATCTATAGAGTGCCAAAATTCTTGAGATAGTTCAGGAATCCCCTAGAGAAGCTAGGGGTTATTTTTAAAAAGTATTGCAAAGATCTGAGTCTCAAGCTCATCACTGCCTAACCTGTCCCATGTTCTCTCCCGTATGTCATCTTCCTACCACTGAGAGGTGCCCCACAAGGTTGTATGGTCCCCTACCTTTGCCTGAGCCTGAGCACATCAGCCTGGAGGGCAGGGCCTGGGCTCTGGCCTCTGGCCTCTGTGTCCAGCCCCTTTACCTGCTGGAAGTAGCTAAAGGCTCCAGCCACCGTCTGGGGGTCAGAGAGCTGTAGCTGCCTGGCAAACTCTTCCTGGCTGATCATTCGACTCCGGCCTGGCTCTGCCCCAGTGTCCACATAGCCAGGAGACAACCTACAATGGAATTGTTGAAGGCAGACAGCTTACTCAGCTTCTTCCTGTACCTTGGCCTGCAGCCCCAAGAGTCCCCCCAGCACAGGTGTATCTGGTGTTTTTTTAAGATGGACTCTAACTCAGTCCTGTGAGAACCATTCCTCCTTTTCTCACTGGGCTTATTACATCTCTTTCCCTTTCTTTTTACCTCCTTCCTTTTACTCCGTTATCTTAAAAAAAAAAAAAAAGAAAAAAAAGAAAAAATCCTTTACCTTCCCACTTATTTCTTTTTTAAGACTTTCCTTCATTCTTCCCATTTCCTTCTCTATCCGTTGACACTGTCCACACCCTTACATTAAAGGTCACTTACCCAGCCTTCCGAAGCACTTTTCCCAGTTCCCAGAGCCGCGGCTCCAGGGCGACCTTCAGCCGGCCCACCACAATCACGGGCAAGCTCCCTACAAACTCACACTCAGTGGCTGGAATGCCCAGGGCCCTATAGGATGAAAAGCGATGGAACGGAGTGGGGGGAACAAGGAAGAAAAGCCTTCTAAGGGTTCATTACCGAGTCTGGGCAGCTGAACGTGGAGGAGACGGGGACCCTCCTCTAAGCACCCCCAGTCTCAGCTGTGTAGAACCCAGTCCGCTGCCCACTCCCCGATCTTTGCCTTGGAACCTCAGCCCTCCACACCCTCAGTGTTTCCAATGTCCTGTATATCTACTCCAGGAAATATTTTGTGGGATACTCACTGTGCCATTACCCTCTGGACATTGTTGGCATAGAGGGTGGGGTTTCTGCTCTCCTCCAGGCTGGGGTGGTACACAGGGAGGAACTGAAACACACACACACACACACACACACACACATGCACACACACTTCTCATCAGGACCTCAAAGCTATGGGTGAGCACTCCCACCCTCTTTTCCCTTCAGGGGTCAGCCGATGCCCATTCGCCTCCCCACCTATGGTGGTGTTGGGGAGGGTGGCACATGTCATACCTCCACATCCACGATGCTGCAGGGCTGAGAGGCTGTGAGCCAGAGGACTTTCAGTCTAAGAGAAGAGAGACCTCAGATGCTCACCAATCCCTAAATATGGGATGAGGAGGGGAGTGGGAAAGTTCTTCCCATTCATATAAAAATGGACCCTGAGGGGCGCCTGGGTGGCTCAGTGGGTTAAGCCGCTGCCTTCGGCTCAGGTCATGATCTCAGGGTCCTGGGATCGAGTCCCGCATCGGGCTCTCTGCTCAGCGGGGAGCGTGCTTCCCTCTCTCTCTCTCTGCCTGCCTCTCTACTTGTGATCTCTCTCTGTCAAATCAATAAATAAAATATTAAAAAAAAAAAAATAAAAATGGACCCTGAACCACACAGTGAGCTAGGTAAATAAGCAAGTGGGAGACAAAGGGAAGCGCCAGAAGGCCGTAGGGAAAGAGAGAGCATGGCGGGGACAGGTGTGAGGAGGAACTGCCAGAGAAGAGTTGTGAGTAATTGCCAGAAAAGGTGAGGCAACCATGCTGGCTCTCAAGAGACAGATGGGGGAGATTGCTCAGAAACACTGGATTGTAAGTTCAAAGGAGCTACAGTCACAGAAGGAAAGATTAGGTGGGATGGCTGGAAACACTTCCAGATTACCGGGAGATCAGAACAAAACAGGGAAACAGGCACCCTCTCTCTAGAGTTCTCAATCGACAATGAAGAAGGTCTGTTTGCCTTGCCTGGAGATTGAGATGGGCCAGAAACTCTCTGATGGGCCCTGCTCCCCACCCTCACCCCAGGAACACCAAGACTCACACTCCAGGGCCCCTCCATGCCCAGCTGGTGGTGTCCTAGGGGAGAAGCAGAAGTGAGGGGAGATAGGGATTACTTGTCTTTCCTGGAGCTGGCCCATCCTCCTTGGGCAGAGGCCCTGACCCCGCTCCCACCCCACATGCACATCCCACCGCAATACCAAAAGTTCTCACTGATTTAGGGTGGCTCTGGGCTCCCCCCATCTCCTCTCCTGGACTCAGACTCACCAGACTGTTGGGGTATTGGATGAGGACAGGCTGCACAGGCACCCCAGCGATGAAGGCTCCTAAATCCCATTCCCACCCCCCACACCCCAGGCAGAGGTTAGTTCTTGGAGGAGGCTAGAAGGCATGAAGGTCAGGGTCTGGGACAGTTCTGACATAATATCTGGCCTGGCTCTATTTCATTTGCAGTTTTCTTTCTGACTCCTAGAGACTTTTCGGTGTCACCTAGGAGTTCCCTATCTCTCTTCCCTATGATCCCCGCTCCACTTCCTGGGTTATTCCAGAGTCCCCCTCCAAGTCTGGGGCTCCTTTCTCCTACAGCCCTACCACCCACTATGGTTTTATTCACCTGGTTTGAATTTAAGCAAAGCCTTCTTGTTGGAACAGGTGCCCTCAGGAAAGAATAGTACCTGGGGGAAACAAAAACCCAAGGGACTGGAATGAGGTGGGGTATCCTGAAGGGGAGAGAGGAAAGAGAAACCTCTTTGGGAACACATAAAAGGTGAGATTTTTAGACCCTTACCCACCTGGGGCCACTTGCCTCCTGAGGTAGCCCGCCTTCGGACCTCCTCCACCACTCTGCGCCGAGAAGCCGGGTCATGCCGGGATACTAAAATGGCTTGGTTGAAGCGAAGAAGGGCTGGGGTCCAGAGAGGACACAAGGAGTCACTTGGTTCCCACCCAGGGCCATTAATACCTGTAGCCACCACTTCCTCAACAGTAGGAGAAGCTTTGCAGTCATCTCTTTGCCCTGGGGACCCTCCTTTTATTGTGAGTTATCCTTTCAGGCAAGTGATCAGAGGTCCTTCCAACACCTCCAAGCACCAGCCCTCAGAATCTAAGGGGCGGGTTCACAAAGGTGTCCATTTGCATCTCATTTGCCAGCAACAGCCGACTTCCCTTCTAACCTTTCCCTTTCCCCTTGAGGCCAGTTCTCTCCAGAGCGGCTCAGATTCCTGCCTTTTTTGCTCAGAGTTGTCATCTCTCCCCTTCACCCCTTATGCTCTCTCACCTCCAATGACAGGCACGGAAAGGTTCTCAGCTCGGGACACAACCTTGGGCAGGTCACAGGGCAGCAGAACAATGGGGTCAAAGAAAGTAGAGTGGGGAGCGGCAACAAGGACAGGGGCTTGAAGGCGAGAGGCCCGCTGGCCCCGAACACGAATTCGAAGGAAGCCCAGCAGGAAAAAGAGCAGGCGGCTGAGGCCCAGCACCCCGTTGTGGCACACAGTCCTGCAGGACAAGGCTGGGCATCAGCAGAGGTGGTGATTCTGTCCCTTATTCACCCCCATGCTTAGGCACCCCAGAAAAGCAGCTACTCTTCTCTTGTTCCCTCTTCCTCTGCCAAGGGGCTGAATGAAATCCGGCTACTCTGGGACACATCAGGGAGCATCACCTAGAGCTGAGGTCCTGGGTACCTGGCTGACTCATCTCACCTATCTAGGCTGGGTAGCACACCTTCAGAACCCTCCCTCCGTTTCTTCTCAAAGATGAGCGGAATGAATAATAGGGAAGAGAATCCAGAAGTAGGGTCTCTGGGGGCTGATCCCCCACTTACTTCCTCCATCCTGTAATTGGCTCCTGAAGCTGCTCCTCCGTAAGACCAGCTACTTGCAGCCAGGCAAAGGGCCAGAGGAGAAAGAGGACAATAAAGGCCAGAAGCACTCGGATGGGGGCCAACAGTGCCCCCAGGAGGCAGAACTGCAGAGGGGGGGAGAAAATGTCACTTCAGGACTGGGAGACACTCTCTCCATTGCTTCCGTTCCCCCACAAGGAGAAAGCAGAGAGCCATCACCCCCTGTGGGTCAGGGGACAGGTGGTGTGGGAACAGAAGATGGGGCAGGAATCCAAGGTGAGATGAAGATACCAATAAAGGCGAGAGGATAAAGGATTAATAGGACCAGGGGCCTCATTATTCGGATCGGACCTGATTTTTTAATCATAAAATGCATCTATCACTTGGTAAGGCTGTTAAGAACGTTTAATGATAACCCCTGTGGAGGCGCCCAGCACAGTGCTTGATGGAGAGCAGGCTGGAGATAGTTCCTCCCCCACCTCGCATTCCATAAATAGCTCCTATGTCCAACAGAAACCAGGTGCATAGTTCTTTCTACTTTGGCCCTCGGAGGTGGTAGAGATTTGGAACACACAGAGGTCCCCTTTTTAGGCCCAGGCCCGTCAGTTCCACTCAACAGCACTCCCCTAGGACGGGGGTGGTGGTGGTGGTGGTGGTGGTGGTGGAGGGGGAGAAGAGCTTGGCCCTACTCCGCAGGGTAGGGGTTACCAGGAGCCAGGGTGACTCCCAGGGCTGCCCTGGGGAGAGTGCAGGTAAACAAACTGAGCCCCAGGAGCCTGCCTCAGGGGTGGTGAGGGTAGCAGATACCTTGAACACTCCCTTCCCGGAGGCCGGTGCGGCTCTCCTCTTCCTGTAGTGAGCCCCCTTCTCAGCCACCCTACCCCCCACCAGGAGGTGCTGCAGTGCGGGGAGGGGGGAGTTGGAAAGGCGGGGTGCTGGATCGGTACAGGGGCGCAGGATATGGATCTAGAGACGTCTTCCCTCTAATTCAGAGCCTCGAGGAAGCACTCAGCACGCCCCTGCCCCCACCCCCGGCTTTCCGTAGCCTCCACCTCCATCCTAGTTCATCAGCCTCCGCAGGATGTAAACCGCATTCCCCAGTATCTTCCATCTCCCCTCATCTCTGGGTCTCCTGCTGACCTCCGTCCTCACCTAGTCAATTCTTCCACACCTTCGAGCTATCCATCGCCCAAGCCAGCGCCCTCTCCAAGGACTTCTCGCCGCCCCCCGCCGCCCCCACGTGCGCTCCCCTGGACACCCTCCCCGCAAGCCTCTCACCCACCTCTTTTCCGGATCCCCATCCCCATCTTTGCCTGGGCTCTAAACTGCCTCCCTTTCGTATCCCCACGAGTCCTCCCGACGCCCCCCACTCACACTTTACCTTAACCCTCTGGAGGCGGGAGAGGTGTAACTCATGCACGAAGGGGTTGGGAGGCGCTGGGGATCCGGGGGTAGGGTCGATGGGGGCCCAGTCCCCCGGACTTCCCTGGCTCATAGCGGCGGGAGAAGGTGGGAACGAGGGCGCCCCGGCCCCGACCCCGGGCCCCGCTCTGCAGAGCAGCGGGTGCTGCTGCAGCGCTCCGGCCGGGGCCCCGCCCGTTGTCGAGCGCCGAGGGGCGGGGAGCAGGCGGCGCGGCCCGGCCCGCGTTGTCAGGGAGCCGGCCGAGGGGCGGGGCTTCCAGCGCCCGGGCGCCCCTGCTCCACCGAGTCTGCCGCGTCCGCCTTGCCCGCCGCAGCCCCTCCGGCCATTGTTCCGCGGCAGCCGGATGCCAGGGCGCGCTGACCCCGGGCCTGGCCCTCGGGGCGTTCTTCTCGGAACAGCCGGCCGCCGCCTCCCCGCAGGCCTCCGGCTCGGAGCGGGCTTGGGGCCGCGAGGTGGGTGCGGAGCTGAGAGCGTCCTTCGACCCTGCCTGGGCGTCGAGGTCACCCTGCGAGCGCAGATCTGGTCCCTTGGGCGGCTGGGAACGGAGGAGCGGTGCGCGGTGCGCGGAGGCCGCAACTCGGGGGCTAGTGGGGCCCCGCTCTCCCCGCGGGCTCGCGGGCCCCAGCCACCCCTCCTGGCAGGCCGACCACCCTCCCTTTGGTGGCGGCGACGCCATCGCGCGAGGACTTGGGGGCGCTCGTGCCCTCTGGTGGCCGTGTTGTGCCTCACGCCTCTCGGCATCCGGGTCCAGCCGGCGCTGAACAGGATTTCCAGTTCTGCCGCGCGCACCTGGCGTCCGCCCGGCATCAGCAGCCCGGGAGACGCTGGCGCCTGTGCTTCCCGTGAGCCCCGCAAGGCCTAGGCTGGGGAGGGGCAGTGGAAATCGGAAAGGCTGGGTGACCGCAGAGGGAGCTTTCTTTTCACTTCTAGTCTTTTTCTCCGTCTGCCCCTCTTCGTCTCTCTGCCCTTGACGTCCAAGCTGCAGACCATCCTAGTAAAACTCATGAAGTGGTCAGCACCGGGTTGTCAGGCGATGGCGAGATCAGAGAACTGGATGGACTTTGAGGTCCACAGCTAGTAACAATCAGAAAGAGAATACCCACGACAAAAAGGGGTGAGATCCTCCCTGCTTGTGGAAAGAAGCTGCCTTCAGTTCAACAAGTTTTCTCTCTTCAGCATTCCTGTCAGTCACCATTTCCTGAGGGCAGTGGGGACAATGGCAGATAAGTGGGCTGCTGGGTCACTGTACACCATGAATCTTTCATTGCAAGGGGGACCAGGCAGAAGCTAGAAGTCACTCTGCTTCTATCAAGATCCTCTTCTCTCCCTCCAGCCCCTTAATTTACTGACTTAATTCCTACCTGTATTCTTGAGAGCATCAGCATTCTCAGAGAAACAAACGGATATCCTGGTCGATTTATTTATTTCTTAAACGTTCTCAGATTCTGTAGCTCTCTTACCTTTAAAAAAAATTTAAAAATCATTTCCAGCTTTCTTGAGTAATTACTGACATACATGTAAGTTGAAGGTGTCTAAGGTGATGGATGATTAGATACCTGTACCTCTTCTACCGCCTACTTAAGGGAGAACAGGTTTCTATGTATCTATCTCTCCAAGGTAGTTAAAATATTTTTATAATTCTTTTTCTTCCATTAAGGTAACCTATCAAATTTGTAGTTACACATGATTTGCTTTTTATGCCTCTAATATTTTAACAGAAATTATCTATACCCATACCAGAAGGAGTTATTAAGCTTAGAACTCAGACCCACAGAGTAATAATAATTATACACAAATCACTATGTAATTAAGTATAACCACATATTTTCAATGATGTACAGATAAAGTTTTGATACTAATTCTGATTCTGTGGAACTGATGAAAACCCTTAGGCAATGTGTCTGATGTGGATCTCTGTTCTTCCATCATTTGTCTGTTCACCTGCTGTGTCTCTTGCAATGAATGTTCTTGCTCCTTGCTACTCTCTGACATGCTGTTACTTCATTGTTTCAGATTTCTTATCACTCATTGCGGAGCAATCTCAGTATCTCTGGCAGTTTTTAACATTTTAAAGAAATATTCTTTAACTTTCTGCAAAAATGTTCTGCAAATGTGCTTGCTATTAGCTGCTAATTGCCAAGGTACAGTTTCTTTGTTTTTGCCCCTCTGCTGTCTGCCTTATTCTAATTTAGATGCTCTAGTATAGTTGATTCTGCCAGTGCTGGACTGATGGGCTAGAGGTTTCATACTTTCTGTAAACTTTTTTTTTTTTAAAGATTTTATTTATTTACTTGACAGAGATCACAAGTCGGCAGAGAGGCAGGCAGAAAGAGGGGGAGGAAGCAGGCTCCCTGCTGAGCAGAGAGCCCAATGATGTGGGGCTTGATCCCAGGACCCTGGGATCATGACCTGAGCCAAAGGCAGAGGCTTTAACCCACTGAGCCAGCCAGGTGCCCCTTTTGTAAACTTTTTGATTGGTCATTTCTCCCCTTAACAGTACCCTGATTTAGTTCAAGTACTTAGCTGCCTCACACTCCCGTTTGCCTCAGGAACAAACAGCCAGGTTGGGTGAAAACTATCTGAAGAAGTTCTTTTTTCTTGTTCAATAAGTGATTTGGAATGGGCGTGTGACTCTGGACAGTGAGACATGAATGATCCTTTGGGAAGTTTCCTTACTCTTCCTAAAAGTGCCTTACAAATGAACACTCTCTTTTCATGCTGTGGGTGTTTCCAAATATGACACCTATGACTACTGGATCCATCTTGCAACTATCTGAAGATAAAGCATCACGGGATAGAGTAGTGAGATGCAAAGAATCTGGGTCTTTGATGATGGAATTGAGCCTCTGAACAAACCAAATTGAAGTCTAAGTACTTCTGGCCTCCCTGTTACACAAGAAAATAAATTTCTTTGCTCAGTAAGCTGGTTTAAGTCAGAGATTTGGCTATGTGCAAAAACCACTTTGGTTTTCTGTTGCTGTATAACACTTGCCTTAAAATTAGCAGCTTATAACAGCCTCTGTTTATTATCACAGTTTCTCTAGGGCAGAACTCCAGCTTAGCTAGGTCCTCTGCTTAGGGTCTCACAAGGCTGAAGTCAAGGAGTTGTGAGGGTCATGTTCTCTTCTGGTTGTTTGTCGAGGGAGTATCTGCTTCCAAGCCTCCTTAGTTGTTGGCAGAATTCATTTCCTTGAGAGTGGAGAATTTATGGTAGCTTGATTTTACTGCTGGCACCAGAGTGGGTCTAACCTCCAGACTCTCTTTTACAGGGCTCACCTGATTAGGTCAGGCCCACCCAGGATAATACCACTTTTGATTAACTCAAAGTCAACTAATTAGGGACCAGGCATGTGGCTACATATTTAATGTGAGTTCTGTTATTTATTCCGTATATGTGCTGCCGAAGCGAGCACCTGAGTTCTGTTATTTATTCAGCTTGCAGATAATATTTTACCTTTACATTGATTTCTAGGCCCCTTGGAATTATTCCATGCACTACATACTTAGCATACTTGACCCCTAGGTGGGGACCTCATGCCAAATAGCTTGTGCTCTTTCTCTCTCTGACATGTGAGGGCACAGTGAGAAGGCTGACATCTGCAATCTAGGAAGAAAGCCCTCACTATAAACAGAGCGTGATCTCAGACTTCCAGACTCCGAAACTGTGAGAAAATAAATTTGTTTCTCAAACCATCCATGGTATTTTGTCAGCTGACTGAGACATATCACTATGCTATCATTGTTTATGTCAAATCCATTTAAATGTAGGAATACAGAGTACCACAGAGGCTGGAGACACAAAGGATGCCTGAGGTAGTCTGGAATGATTCTAAACTCTTGCAGACTTTCTAAATAACTGGGAATAGCAACTGAATCTGCTTGTGTCTGGGGGCAATTGTATAACTGAGAGTTCTTTGAGTTAAATTCCATGCAGATTACAATGTTTATTAAAGGGCCAGTAATAAAAATGTCCAACTTGAAGCTTAAATAAATATTATTAAAGCTCAAAAGTAACCACAGCAATTGTTTAAAACTTGGATTCATGGGGTATTTTGTTTGGAGGAGTACTTGATCACTGGCATTGCTCAGAATTGCTGATGCCCAGTGATAATAAAATACCGACTGATTTCTAGCCCACTTAATTGTTGCTTTTATATTCTCTATGGACAACACACAGTTTTTTTTGTTTTTGTTTTTTTTTTAAGATTTTATTTATTTGACAGAGAGAGAGATATCACAGGTAGGCAGAGAGGCAGGCAGAGAGAGAGAGGGGAGGAAGCAGGCTCCCTGCGGAGTAGAGAGCCCGACGCGGGGCTCGATCCCAGGACCCTGGGATCATGACCTGAGCCGAAGGCAGAGGCTTTAACCCACTGAGCCACCCAGGCGCCCCAACAACACACAGTTTTATTGCTGTGAACCTGGGGCTGATCTCTTCATCAACCTGCCTTCGGTAGCCTACTGACTCCATAGTCCCTTAGGTTCTTGCTTCATGGGTTGGAAACCACTGGTCTAGCTTGGGAGACTAGGAAGATTTGGGGTTGACATGATTTACACATATTCATTGGGAAGCACCAGCCAGATCCAGGTAGCATTGTCTAGTAAGCCTTTAAAAATGTGGATCTAGAGCTTGGGGATGAAGATAAAGATTTTGGAGAAGTTTGAGCATGTGGTAGGAAAATCAAAATCAGGAGTGTGTTTCCCACATGCTTTGAGGATCAAATGTATTACTATTTGGTGAATTAAAGCAGGAGGGAATTCTGACAAACCATCTTGTCTGTTTTCAATTTAATGAAAAAATGCTTGTTTATTTATTTGACAGAGAGAGACACAGAGAAAGAGGGAACACAAGCAAGGGGGAGCAGGAGAGGAAGAAACAGGCTTCCTGTCAAGCAGGGAGCCCGATGTGGGCCTTGATACCAGGACCCTGGGATCATGACCTGAGCTAAAGGCAGCCACTTAACGACTGAGCCACCCAGGCACCCTAATGAAAAAATGTTTATTGAGCAATCCCTATGTACCAGACACCATAGTAAGTGCTGGGAATTCACACACACATACACACACACACACACACACACACACATACACGGTGAGCTGGACACAATCTCTCTTGTGGTTGTGGAACTTGAATTCCAGTTTTTTCATTCTGTCTCATTCTTGAACCAGGATTGATACTGGACCATTTTTATGAAATCTCAATAAGCAAGAACCTCATTTAATATGAAGCCACATTTTTTGGGCGGAGCCAAGAGGTTGGACTTCTCCTTGGTTGGGATAGCACAGATTTTATGCCTTTATTCTAGGTTTACCAAGGATGTCCTTGGGAGAATTTGAGATTAGGGAAAAAAGAAATCACAATTAAACTTTAACATATTCAAAAATACTCAAGATAGGTTTGAGATGAGAAGAAAGGTTTTAAAAGGGGAGTTTTCTGCTTAAGGACACATGTGATCAAGGAAGGAGGGGCAATTCCTTCTCTGTGGCCCTGCGTATACCTTAATGCTGAATGTACCTATGTTTAATAAATGTTTTCTGGTGTTTGAGAGTCTCAGATTTGCAAAACAAAACACAAAAAATACCCACCCCCCAAAGAACACAAACAAATAAATAATAGCTAATGTAGATCTCTGACATACCTTGTTCCTCTGTGAGTTCCTCAAGTCCAGGAGCCTGGAATGATGGCTATTAATCACTGTACCCCAGTCACTGCTCTGAGATCAGCATTCTCAGTGTTTTTTATAGAATACTAGGCCACTAAATAAAAGAATCTCTTTGGTATTTATGAAGATGCCACTACTGTCCGAGTTTTTTCTTCCAGCTTTGGTATTAGATTTGCACTAATCCTTCCTGGGAATAATGGTATGAATTTGAGTTGTCAGAGTGTGGTCAGTACAGAATAAAGTAAACAGCCTTGAATTTGGCATCACAACATAGTTCATTGTACTGTTGTTCAGTTACTCTTTTGCTTTGGGCCCACAGCTTCCCACCCTCCCCATGTTCCCTGTCTAATGTTAGCTGTTCTGCATCCATTCCCTCTTCCCTCTTTATCCTGAGCTTTCCCCTTTTCTGGAGGCAACCAAAGAGTTCTGTTTCCTGCCTTTTTTCTTTCTCAGAAATACCATTTTTTTAAAGATTTTATTTATTTATTTGACAGACAGAGATCACAAGTAGGCAGAGAGGCAGGCAGAGAGAGGAAGGGAAGCAGGCTCCCTGCTGAGCAGAGAGCCCGATGCGGGCGGGGGGGGGGGGGGGGGGTCACAGGACCCTGGGATCATGACCTGAGCTGAAGGCAGAGGATTTAGCCCACTGAGCTACCCAGGCGCCACACCATTTAAGTTTTGGTGAAAGATCCAGGAACAAGCAATGAAGTGGGGAAGAGAACTAGGTCAGGGACTGTGCATGGAGGTGGTGGTGGTGGGACGTGCAAAGAGGCAAAGCAGAGCATGTTATTCAGGTATTAGTCATGTGCATGGGGTCCAGCACAGTGCCTGGTAGAAAGTAAGTGCCTTATCATTGTTCGCTAAATGCAAAGTAACATATATTACTTTCTCATGCCATATTTCACAAATTCTCTTATTGGCTCACAATCAGAACACACAAAACAGGGCATAAACAAGATCAAAGAAGTAGAACCAGGGAAAAGATCAGTAAGAATAAACAAGATCTTATATTCATTTCCTCTTCTTAGTTTAAAAATGGACTTTATTGAGGTCTATTTTATGCTGTAATATTTTTCTTACCTTTTTATTTTGAAATGATTACCAGTTCACAGGAAGTTTAAAAACAGCGCAGAGAAGTCTAGCTATCCTTCCCCCAGCTTCCCCCAATGGTTACAACTTATACGGCTATAGTACAATATCCAAATGTGTGTATATATGTGTGTATATAGTGTGTATGTAGGTCTATGCAATTACATTTCATGTGTAGATTCAGGTAGACACCACGATGATTAAGATGCAGAACTTATCCATCATCGCAAAGGTCTCCCTTGTGTTACACCTTTTGAGTTACACCTGCCCCTCCTCCTCACCATCCCTCGTTCCTGGCAACCACTAAGTTTTCCATCACTGCAATTTTGTCACATCAAGAAGTTATATAAGTGTGATATAAGTTATATAAGTGTGATAATACAGCATGTGACTTAAAAAAAAAAACTTTTCAGAGGGGTACCTGGATGGCTCAGTTGTTTAAGCGTCTGCCTTCGGCTCAGGTCATGATCCCATGATCCCAGAGACCCACATGGGGCTCCCTGTTCAGTGGGGAGCCTACTTTCCCCTCTGCTGCTCCCCCTGCTTGTGCTCTCTTTCTGTCAAATAAATAAATAAAATCTTTTTTTTTAGAAGATTTTATTTATTTATTGACAGAGAGATCACAAATAGGCAGAGCAGCAGGCAGAGAGAGAGGGGGAAGCAGGCCCCCTGCTGAGCAGAGAGCATGTGGGACTCAATCCCAGGACCCTGAGATCACAACCTGAGCCAAAGGCAGAGGCTTAATCCACTGAGCCACCTAGGCGCCCCAATAAATAAAATCTTAAAAAAATGGGGCACCTGGGTGGCTCAGTGGGTTAAGCCTTTGCTTTTGGCTCAGGTCATGATCTCGGGGTCCTGGGATTGAGCCCCGTATTGGGCTCTCTCCTTAGCAGGGAGCCTGCTTCCTGTGCCACCCCTCCACACCCCAACCTGTCTCTCTGCCTACTTGTGATCTTTCTGTGTCAGATAAATAAATAAAAATCTTGAAAAAAAAAAACCAAAAAGATTGTTTAAAAATAAAAAGATTGGGGCACCTGGGTAGCTCAGTCGTTGGGTGTCTGCCTCCGGCTCGGGTCATGATCCCAGGGTCCTGGGATCCAGCTCCAGGTCAGGCTCCCTGTTTCGTGGGTGGGAAGCCTGCTTCTTCCTCTTCCACTCCCCCTGCTTATGTTCCCTCTCTTTCTGTGTCTCTCCCTGTCAGATAAATAAATAAAATCTTAAAAAAAAAATAAAAAGATTGACGTCTTTCACTTACTTATATGTCTCACGATTTATTCCTATTTATCGCTGATTAGTACTCCATGTAGTAGGTGTAGCAGTCTATCGAGCCATTCACTTATTGAGGGACATTTTGGTTGTTTCCAGCCTTTGGCTATTACAAATAAAGCTGTGATGAACATTCATGCACAGGTTTTTTTTTTTTTTCACAATTTTATTTATTTATTTGACAGAGAGAGACACAGCGAGAGAGGGAACACAAGCAAGGGGAGTGTGAGAGGGAGAAGCAGGGTTTCCGCTAAGGAGAGAGCCCAACGTGGGGCTCCATACCAGGACCCTGGGATCATGACCTGAGCCAAAGGCAGACGCTTATAGGCTGAGCCACTGAGGTTCCCTCATGCCCAGGTTTTTGCGTAGAAGTCAATTTTCACTTGTCTGGGATAGGAGTGTGATTGCTGAGTTGTATGGTCATTGCATGTTGAATTGTATAAGAAACTGCCAAACTATAGCTGTCCGTTTTACTGTTGTACCAGCGAGATGTGAGAGGTCCAGATGCCCCACGTTCTAAACAACATTTGGTATGGTCACTACTTTTAAAGTTTTAGCTGTTGTAATAGGTGTGTTGTTATATCATATTTTAGTCTTAATTTGCATTCCTATAGTGGCTAGTGATGTTGAGCATCTCTTCTATCATTGGTTTTTAATCTTTCTTCAAAGACTTCTTCCTCTTAATCATGATACCAGCTGAGACCACATGTTAGTGTTTATGTTTGATCCTAATTAATATCCTTTCTCCCGTTAGTCTCTGTGGGAGGGTGCTTACTTTTTGTAAAAATCTCCGTGTTCCCCTGTGCTCTAGCATTGCCTGGCGTGAACACTAATAAAGCTGTTTATGACAAAGTATGTTTTCACTAGAAGCCCTGTGTTTGGAGACATTGCCCACAGGTGACAAAAATGCTGCAGTTAAGTCATTTATTTGTGTTCTGAATATATTCTCTCTAGAACTTTTTTACTCTATAGTTGGATTTTATTTATGTTTTTATTTATGTATGTATTTATTTATTTTTAAGGTTTTATTATTATTTTTAAAGATTTTATTTATTTACTTGAGAAAGAGAGAGACAGAGCACAAGCAGGGGGAGTGGCAGACAGAGGAAGAAGAGGGCTGAAGCAGGCTCCCTCCTCAGCAGGAGCCTGATGTGGGACTTGATCCCAGGACCTTGGGGTCATGATCTGAGCCGAACACAGATGCTTAACCAACTGAGCCACCCAGGCACCCCTTAATATATTTTTTTAAAGTTATCTCCACACCTAATGTTGGGCTTGGACTCACAACCCCAAGAGCAAGAACTGCATGCTTTGCCAACTGAGCCAGTCAGGCACCCCATCACTGGAGTTTAGAGTTTATTTTATGTCTTGGGGCACAAATTAGCCTTGTTGAGAAGTTTTGTAATGTAATAATCAGGAGTTAGGGTTCTAGATTCAAATCAATTTACGTTTTAATTCTTGGTTTTGCCATTTCTGAATTTTGTAATCTTGGACCAGTTATTAAAACTATCTAAGCATTAGTTTTCTCTTATACAAGAGAGGATCATAATGACAATTACCTTATAGGGTTTTTATGAAGACTATCTGTGTGTTTCAGTTCTCTATTGTGTTACATGTCATCTCAAAGAATGGTAGCTTCAAATGAGAATTATTTAATATTTCTCTTGATTCTGTAGGTTGACTAGTGCTATAGACTGAATTTTGTGTCCCTCTGAAAATTCATATGTTGAAGCCCTAAACCCCAATGTGATGGTGTTAGGAGTGGGGTCTTTGAGAGGTGATTATGTCATGAGGGTGGAACACTCATGAATGGGATCAAGGCCCTTATAAAAGAGATCCTGGGGAGTTCTCTTGCTCCTTCCAGCACTTGAGGACATAGTGAGAGGATGGATGTCTATGATCCATGAAGCAGGTTCTCTCTTTTCAGACACTGAACCTACCAATGACTTGATCTTGGACTTCCCATACTCCATAGCCATTATATCTCTTTAGCTTTTCTTTTTAATGACACGTTTTTCCTTCCTAAAAAGTCCAGGCCAAACATCTTGTAAAATTCCCAGACCCTTAATTTGTTTATTTCTTCATGCTGCTGTATCACTTGTTTTTCTCTCCCTTGTGTTTCCTGTAGACAGGACTAGAGGGTTAGAGACTTGATTAGATTTAAGCAAGTTTGGCAAGAACATATCATACTTAATGCTGTGTATTTGCTATTGCATTACCTAATGAAACAACAATGTCAGGTTGTTCCACCACTAGTGAGGGCTAAGGTGGTGAATGCCAGATCACTCCACTGCATAGCGCATATTTTTACCTTTAGTGATAAGTAACTAATCTCTGTGGTTTTAGATTATTTAGCATACTTAGTATCCCAAAGTATCCCAAAAAACTGAGTGGCTTAAAATAATGATTTATTTAGTTCAGGATTCTGAGGGTTGGCAATTTGAGTTTGTTTATTTATTTACTTTATTTAATTTTTCTTAAGGATTTTATTTATTCATGAGAGAGAGAGAAAGAGAGAGAGAGAGCACACAAGCAGGGGGAAGGGCAGAAGAGAGGGAGAAGCAGACCCCCTGGGGGAGCAGGGAGCCGGAAAGGGGGCTCCATCCCTTGGAGCATGACGTGAGACAAAGGCAGATGTTAACCAACTGAGCCATGCAGGCACCCCTTAAGTTGAATTTAGAGGGCAGTTCTGGTTTCAGCAGGACTTCCTCATGCCTCTATGGTCAGCTGTAGATTGGCTAGGTAACTTTGTTCGTGAATGTTGACTCATTATTGCCTGTAACACCTCGAATCTCCTCGGCAGGCTAACCTGGGCTTATTCTCATGACAATGGTAGGGTTTCAAGGGAGCAAGTGGAAGTGAGTGAGATCTAGGTTAGGAAGTGACACGGCCATTTCTTCCATATTCCATAGGTCAAAACACATCACAAGGCCAGTTGAGATTCATGGCGTAGAGAAGATAGGCTCCATCTCTTGACAGGGGAGGTGCAAGGTCACATTGCAAGACACATGGTTAGAGAGGGGAGAAGAAGTGAGACAATCAGTCTACAACAGGCATCGTGTTGCCTACCAATCTCTCCTGATGATTCTGGCATCCATTGATGATTCCCACCTGAGTCAATTATCACATTGTGATGACAGAAGGGTAATTTCTTTCTCTTTTCTCTCTCTTTTTATTGAAGTGTTATTGAGACACAATACTACAAAAAGGGTGATTTCTTAATTCAACCATTTCCCCATATTTTCTAGGTAGCAACCATCTGTAAAAAGAGCCTTCCCAATATCAGAAAAACAAAAACAAAAACCAAACAATGGGTAAAGGGCCTGAATAGACATATTTCCAAAAAAGACACACGAAGAGGTGTTCAACATCACTAACATCAGGGAAATGCAAATCAAAACCACGATGAAATATATCATCTTACACTTGTCAGAATGCCTAGTATCAAAACGACAAGAAATAAGTGTTGGCGTGGGTGTGGCGAGAAAGGAACACTTGTGCACTGTTGGTGGGAATGTATATTGGTGCAGCCACTATGGAAAACAGTATGGAGTTTCCTAAAAACACTAAAAATAGGAATTCCATACAATTCAGTAATTCCACTATTGGGTATTTACCCAAAGAGAAAGAAAACACTAATTTGAAAAGATATACATACCTCTATGTTTATTGCAGCATTATTTACAAAAGCCAAGATACAGAAACAACCTAAGTGCCCATTGATAGATGAATGAATAAAAAAGATACTATATATATACATGTACACACACACACACACACACACACACCCACACTGGAATATAATGCAGCCTTAAAAAAGGATGAGATTGTGCCATTTGTGACAACATAGATGGATCTAAAGGGAGCATTATGCTAAGTAAAATAAATCAGACTGAGAAAGACAAATACCACATTATTTCCCTTATATGCGGAATCTAAAAATAAAACAAAAGAAATGAACAAAGAAACAAAAAATGACCAAAACCCCCCACTCTTAAATACAGAGAACACATTTATGGATGCTAGAGGGAAGGGGTGTGGGGGGATGGTAAAAATAGGTAAAGGAGATTGGGAGATACAGGTGTCCAGTTATGGAATGAATAGTCATGAGAATAAAAAGCACAGCGTAAGGAGTATAGTCAATGATATTGTGCGTTGTGCAGTGACAGGTGGTTTGTGGTGACCATAGCATAATGTATAAACTTGCCAAATCACTATGTTGTATACCTGAAATTAATGTAACATTGTGTCAACTATATTCAAATAAAAAGATTGAAAAGAAGAGGGGAACCTGGGTGGCTCAGTTGTTAAGTGTCTGTCTTCAGCTTGGGTCATGATTCTGGGGTCCTGGGATGGGGCCCACATCAGGCTCCCCGCTCAGTGGGAGGCCTGCTTCTCCCTCTCGCACTCCCTTGGCTTGTGTTTCCTCTCTTGCTGTGTCTCTCTCTGTCAAATAAATAAATAAATAAATAAAATCTTTTAAAAAAGAAGAAAAAAGAAATACAACACACACACACAATCTTCCTTTATTCTTTTCTCTTTTTTATTACTATAGGCAACACTTTAATAATTATGTAGAAACACATGCTCACAAAAATTCAAACAATACAGAATCATTCAAAATAGGAATCACAAATCTATAATTGTACTTTCTAGAGGGACCCATTATTACAATTTTGTACCTATTGTCTCATCTATAAGCATACATCTAATACAGATAGAAACAAAAATGAGATATTACCTCATGTAACACTCAGATTTCAGGTGTTTTTGAAACACCATAATAAACATCTAATGCTTGTAAAAACACTAATATTTAGAAACAGAATGAAGTGGCAAAACACTTTCCCAAAACTTGGTTTTCTTCTCACAATCTTAGTCTTCCTTAGGCATTTGTATTATAAATCCAGCATGACCAGTCACCACTTCCACATCCAAGTCCCATTTAAATCCTGCCACTGTCCTTGGATTACAGTATATCATCCTGAACTTGTCTCCTAACTGCTCCTCAATCTGTCCACTCCTGTCATCCCCAAGTTCACCTCTTGCCACTCACTCTTTCTGCCTCGTTATGCCAGATTTCTTTCAGTTCCTTGAATTCACTCTAGTGGTCATGCCTCTTGGTTTTGAACATCTGGTTCCATGTCCTGCAACACTCCCTCCTCACCTCTTCCCCCAGCTGAGCCTATGCCTGACTACATCTTCAGCTTCAGCTCACATCCTACTTCCTCAGAGAGGCCTTCTCTGACTCCCAAACTGGCTTACGTTCCCGTTTTGTGTCCTAGTGCTCCAAACTAACTTAGTGTTTCTATTCATAGCCAGCCTGTAAGTGCCAAGAGGACAAAGTAACTGTGTCTCTATTGTCCATCACTATATCCTTGGGGCTAGCATGGCATCTGGCACATTATGGTACTCAGTACATTTTTATTTAATGAAAAAAAATAGAACAGTGTTCTTGAATACTGGAGACCTATCACAATCCTATTTCTAAACATTTCCTCTCCCCCTTCCTAGCCATTTAGTTCCTGAACACATTGTAGTGGACCCTGTCCACTGGGTACTCTGCCTACATCCTCTTGGACCCCTTAGTAAAATATTTCTTAATGCTTTTTAATGGCCAGCACTTGCAACTCTTTTAGGATGACTGTCCTTGGGTTGTTACAACTTCTTTCCCCTTCCTCCAGCTTTTTTAGGGTATAACTGACAAAAACCCTCTATATTTAGGGTGTACAATGTGATGATTTGATATATGTATACATTGTGAAATGACTACTTGATTAACATAATCAAACTAATGCATCCATTATCTCACAAAGTTAGCCTTAAAAAAAAAAAGATTTAACTTTTGAGTAGTCTCTTCACCCAACATGGGGGTTCAACTCACAATCCCGAGATCAAGAGTCACATGCTCTACCGACTGAGCCAGCCAGGTGGCCCTAACTTTGGTGTGTGTGTGTGTGTGTGTGTGTGTGTGTGTAGTAAGAACACTTAAGAACTACTTTCTTAACAAATTTCAAATATAGTACTATTAACAATAGTCACCATGCTCTACATTTTATCCCCAGAACTTATTCATCTTATAAATGAAAGTTTGTACCCTTTGACCAACATTTTCACATCTCTCCCAGCCCCTAAACCCCAGTAACCCCCATTCTATTCTCTGGTTCTATGAATTCAACTTTTTCAGATTCCACTTATAAGTGAGATCATACAGCATTTGCCTTTATGTATCTGGCTTATTTCACTTAGTGTAACTTCTGGGTATACAGCTAAAGGAAATGAAAACAGTATTAGAGCTGCTTTGCTCAGACAAAGGCCAAAGGAAGTGACCAGAAGTTTACATTCCTCCTTGCCAACACTCCCAGGCCTTAGCCACTGCAGAAGCATGAAAGCTCAACCCTTTGACCCCAGTTGGGATAAACTCTAAACTCTGAGTAATTATCTACATTCCAGAAGTCCCCTCCAGGATCCGGCTGGACTTCTCATGCAATTGCATCCATTCTTGTCTTTCTCCCCTCCCCATCCAGCTTCCCTAACTCCCTTACTAGTTTCTCTTGGGAGCAATTTCTTTCTTTCTTACTTACTTTCTTTTTTTTTTTTTCTTTTTTTTTTTTTTTTTTTTTTTTTTTTCAGGAAGTCAGGAAATACTGCTCCAGTGAGTCATTTTATTTTTAAACTTTTTAAATTGGTGTATAACACTGGATTAGTTTTAGATGTACTACATAGTTATTTTTTAATTGTATTTTTAAACAGTTGAGGTATAATTGACATATAACATTATATTGGTTTCAAGTGTACAACATAATGATTTAACATTTGTATATATTGTGAAAAGATCACATTTGTCAACATACAGTTACAAGTTTTTTTCTTGTGATGAGATCTACTCTTTTTTTTTTTTTTTAAGATTTATTTATTCAAGAGAGAGCAAGTGTGCATGCCAATGGAGGGGAGGCCCAGAGGAAGAAAATCCTCAAGCAGATTCTCACTGAGTGTAGAGCCCAGTGCAAGCCTCGATCTCATGACCCTAAGATCATGACCCTAGCTGAAACCAAGAGTGGGATGCTCAGCCGACTAAACCACCCAGGTGCCCCCAGATCTAGTTTTTTTTTTTTTTTAATTTAAGATTTTTATTTATTTAGAGAGCAATAGAGAGAGTGTGAGCAGCGGAAGGGGCAGAGGAAAGAAAGAATCAATCTTAAGCAGACTCCACGCTGTGTCCAAGTCCCCAGCGGGGCTTGATTCTACGACACAGAGATCATGAGCTAAGCAGAAATCAAGAGTCCATGGCTAAACAGACTGAGCCACCCAGGTATCCCCCCATCACATTTTTTTTTTAAAATAATTTTATTTTTTATAAACATATATATATATATTTTTTTTCCCCCCAGGGGTACAGGTCTGTGCCATCACATTTTTTTAAAGTATCTTTTAAGATCTACTTTCTTAGCAATATTTGAATATATTGTATAGTAAACTATACTTTTAAGTCTACATTTATTTATTACTTATTTGCTTATTTATTTATTTATGTTTGAGTAGGCTCCACACCTAGCATGGAGCCCAACATGAGACTTGAACTCATGATCCTGGATGAAGACCTGAACTGAGATCAAGAGTTGGATGCTTAATCGACTGAGCCACCCCTTAAGGCACCCCTTAAGTCTACTTTTAAGATCTACTCTTTTAGCAGCATTCAAATACAAGCTGAGGTAGAGTAAACTATTGTCACCATGCTGTACATTACATCTCCAGGGTATATTTAGCTTATAACTAGAAGTTGTACCTTTTGATTACCCTCACCCATTTTCCCGTCCTCTCTTACTTCTAGCAAGCAATAATATGGTCTCTGTTCAATGAGTCCTAATTTTTTTTTTTTAGATTCCATATTTAAATAAGATCATACAATATTTGTTTTTCTCTTTCTGACTTATTTCACTTAGCATAATGCCCTTGAGGTCCATCCATGTTGTCATAGTGGCAAGATTTCCTTTTTTAAAATAGATGAATAATATTCCATTTTTTTGTGTGTGTGCATGTGTGTGTATCAATATATGTCACATTTTCTTTGTCCATTCATCCATCAGTGGACACGGTCATTTCTGTGTTTTGGATATTGTAAATAGCGCTGCAATGAACACAAGGTGTGGATATCTTTTTGAGATAGTGTTTTCTTTTCCTTCAGATAAATAAATATCTAGAAGCTGAATTGCTGGATCATAGAATAATTCTGTTTTTTTTTAAAGATTTATTTACTTATTTGAGAGAGAGAGAGAGAATGTGAGAACAGAGTGGGAGGGGCAGAAGAGGAAGGAAAGAGAGTTTTTAAGCAGACTGTGTTCAGCACAGTGCCTGGTGTGAGGTTTGATCCCATGACTCTGAAATCAGGACCTGAGCCAAAACCAAGAATTGGATGTTCACCCGACTACACCACCCAGATGGCCCATGATAATTCTATTTTTAATCTGTTGAGGAACTTCCACACTGTATTCCATAATGGTTGCATCAATTTACATTCACATCAACAGTGCACAAGGGTTCCCTTTTCTCCACATCCTCATCAACACTTGGGGAGCATTTTTTAAATAAGTCACCTGAATACGAATCTGTTTGTCTGCTGCTACAGCTTGTGATCTAAGGCCTACAACAAGATTGCTTCTGACTCGGGGAACTTGACTTTGCTTTGGCTTCCTTCCTTCCTTCACAAGGTCTCTATGTAAATGCCATCTCCTCAGAGAAGCCTTCCCGAACCCCAGATATAAAATAGCACCACTCCTTCATTCCTGTCCTGCTCCTATTAACTTCCGTCTTGGTAACTTGTTTTATTTTTCTTTCACAGCAGTAATTACTCTTTTTTAAAATTTTATTTATTTATTTGACAGACAGAGATCACAATTAGGCAGAGAGACAGGCAGAGAGAGAGAGGAAGGGAAGCAGGCTCCCTGCCAAGCAGAGAGCCCGATGCGGGGGCTCAATCCCAGAACCCTGGGATCATGACCTGAGGGGAAGGCAGGGGCTTTAACCCACTGAGCCACCCAGGCGCCCCAGCAGCAATTACTCTTTAAAGTACATACTTCCTTTTTGGTTTACCATTTCCGTTTTTCCCTGGCATCTGCTCCACGAGGGCAGGGACTTTGTCTCTTTTGTTATGCTGCTCTAGTACTGGACACCTAGTGGCACTTAATAAAAATAACTGGAATGAATTATTATTCTTTAATACAGCAGAGAAATGTAGTAGTGGAAACTTTGGGTCAAAGGAGTAAAATAAAATTCCACTATTAAAACCTACATTTTGGGGCACCTGGATAGCTCGGTTGATAAGCGTCTGCCTTCAGCAGGGTCATGATCCTAGGGTCCTGGGATGGAATCCCACATCGGGCTCCCTGCTCAGCGGGAAACCTGCATCTCCCTCTCCCACTCCCCATCCGTGTATTCCCTCTCTCTGTTGAATAAATAAAACCTTAAAAAAAACCCCTACATTTTCTTGAAAAATGTGTATAATCTTTAGAACTACATATTTTTGGGTTACTTTTTTTTTTTCATTTTGCAACTATTTGTCAGAAATGAGTATTTTAATTAGTGTTTAATTAGTGTTGCATAGCAACACTAAGTGAGAACTTAACTCCAATGTAGATGGTACAAATGAAAACAGTTTGCAATGGAAAGAATATGGAATGGAGTCATAGTCCTTGTTTTTGCAAACTAGCTCTGTAACCTTGACCATCCTACCCTTTTTCTAAAATGACTGAGCTGGGCTGGATCAGTAATTATCAAACTTTTGTGTACTTACAGGTAGATGAAAATTTCCTGGCTCAACCTGGGAGATTTTAGTTTAAGAGGTCTGGGGTGGGCCTCAGAATCTGCATTTCCCCCAAATTACAAAAGGTAACTTAAGAACAGATAGTCTGTACACCATACTTAACACTCACCCGGGCAGATATTCATTTATTATGTCAATCAGCCCACAAATTTTTATTGAGCATCTACTATGTACTCTGCTATTTGTCGTAGATTCTGGAGATACAGCCATGAATGAAATAGACTAATCACTCTCCTGGAGGAGAGACAGAGATAGAAAGAGAGAGAAAGAAAACACTTGACAGGAGACATAGACAAAAAAACCATAAAACATATATAACTAGTGTTAGATGGTGATAAGTGCTAAAGAGAAAACAAGTAAGGATGGGGCATAGAGTGCTGAACAGATTGGGGTGGTGGTGATTGGAGTTGTAATCAGGCAAGACCTACCTAAGCATTGGCATTTGAGGAGAGAGGGAGTTAATGATGAAGCTACCTGGAGAGCATTCCTTAAAATTAACAAGACAGGAAACAAAAAATGTTGACAAGGATGTGGAGAAAGGGGGACCCTTTTACACTGCTGGTGGGAATGCAAGCTGATACAGCTACTCTGGAAAACAGTATGGAGTGTCATTAAAAAGTTAAAAATAGGGTCACCTGGTTGGCTCAGTCTGTTAGATATCTGTCTTTAGCTTGGGTCATGATCCCAGGGTCCTGGGACTGAGCCCCATGTTGGGCTCCTTGCTCATCAGGGAGAGCAGAGGAAGATGCTTCTTCCTCTTTCCCTGCCTGCCACTCTTCCTGCTTGTACTCTCTCTCTCTCTCTCTGAAATAAATAATTAAAATCTTAAAAGAGAAAGAACTTAAAAATAGAGCTACCCTATGACCCAGCAATTGCACTAGTAGGTATTTACTCCAAAGATACAAATGTAATGATCCAAAGGGGCACCTTCACCCCAGTGTTCATAGCAGCCAAACTGTGGAAGGAACTGAGATGTCCATGGATAGATGAATGGATAAGAAGTTGTGGTTCATATATACAATGGAATATTCTCAGCCATCAGAAAGGTTGAATACCCACCATTTACATCGATGTTGATGGAACTGGAGGTATTACACTGAGCAAAATAAGTCAATCGGAGAAAGACAATTATCATATGGATTCATTCATATATGGAGTCTAAGAAACAGCACAGAGGATCATAGGGAAAGGGAGGGAAAACTGAATGGGAAGAAATCAGAGAGGGAGACAAACCATGAGAGACTCTTCACTTGATCTTAGCCAAAAGGCCAAGAAGCGATAAACCACGAGAGACTCTTAACTCTAGGAAACAAATTGAGGGTTGCTGGAAGGGAGGTGTGTGCGGGGATGGGATAACTGGGTGAAGGGCATTAAGGAAGGTATGTGATGCAATAAGCACTTGGTGTTATACGCGACTGATAAATAATCGAACACTATACCTGAAACTAATGATGTACTATATAATGGCTAATTGAATTTAAATAAAAAAAAAGAAGACCATTCCAAATGGAGGGTTGGGGAAGTGCAAAAGGCTCTGAGGAGGGAGGCACCTGCATGTTGGAGGATGGGCATGGAGTGCAGTGATGGAAGGAGTAACAGGAAATGTGGTGGGGAAGACCCTAAGAGGTCAGATCACACAGGGCCTTACAGGTCATTTTATAGTTTTAAGTTTTACTCTGACTAGAATAAGAAACCAAGAGAGGGTTTTAAGCTGAGAAGAGACATTGTTTGTTCTACTCATTAAAAAATTCAGTCCACAAGGGGAGCAAGGGTGGAAACAGGCAGGCGGTAAGTGCTTTTTGTATTAGCTAATTTAATTCTCACAACAAAGAGCTTTAACAATCTATTACCCATGGTTGTCTGATTTGGTGAAAAATTTTAAAAATTAATTTTACTCAGTTCTTTGTCCTTGCTGTTATTACTGTTTATGTACTCTATTCATTTTCAACCATTCATAATTTCCTGGCCTTTTTAAAGCAGGGATTGTGGTAGGATGGGAGGTGATAGGGTCATTCTTTCTTCCCTCCTGACATTTCCTTCCTTGTGGATGGACATACACTCACCCAACACCGTGGGGTTGGAGAATGTTGTACCATGTCTGGTGGGTGGATTTGGAGGGGGAAAGTGGATATGTCTCTCTCTCTTCTGTGCCATCAGGCAGCATTTGTCCCTCTCTGCTTCTCTAGGTGCTAAGTTCCATAAGGATGGTCTTCCACTTGGAAAGGGCTGTGCTGGTTCAGCACTGCTTGTACCTGGTGAGTCTAATTTGGGATTCAGTATTGGAAGCTCATGTAGCTCTCTTATTTCTAGACAATATACTCTGCCACCAGCTTTATCACCAACAAAAGTGATGTTTGGCTTCTAAACACCTTATTTATTGTGTCTATCCATATTGGTGATAAGGTAAAAAGGGATATAATTCTGAGGTCATGTCAAACCCTAGCAATATTTTTTGCAGTACTTCCCTTTGTTCTTAGAACAGTGTTAATGCAGTTTTTTTTTTTAAGATTTTATTTATTTATTTGACAGAGAGAGAGAGAGATCACAAGTAGGCAGAGAGGCAGGCAGAGGGAGTGGAGGAAGCAGGCTCCCTGCTGAGCAGAGAGCCCCATGTGGGGCTCAATCCCAGGACCCTGAGATCATGACCTGAACCGAAGGCAGAGGCTTAACCCACTGAGCCACCCAGGTGCCCCATGTTAATGCAGTTTTATTCTAAGTTTTTCTTAGGTGCAAGCACCTTGTTGGTTGGTCATTCACAAAAATTACAGTAGGTGGCAGACACGTTCTATCAAAATCAACCTCCATCCACAGCAGTTCTATTAAGGAGCTAGCCAATTTTTGCAACGTCCCATTAGAAATCACATCATCTTTGTCTAAGCTTCTGTAACAGAGTACCACGGATTGGGTGGCTTTTAAATGACAGAAATTTATTTCCCACAGTTTTGGAGGCTGAAAGTCCAAGATCAGGGCGCTAGCATGGTTGAATTCCGGTGAGGACCCTCTCCGGGGTTGCAGACTGCTAAGTGCTCACTGTATGGTAGATAAAGAGAGTACTCTTTGGCTTTTTCTTTTAAGGACGTTAATCCTATTCATAAGGGCTCTATCATCATGACCTAACCACCTCCCAAAGACCCCACCTCCAAGTAACATTGCATTGGGATTAGGGTTTCAATATATGAATTTTGAGGGAAACAGGGGGACACAAATAATCAGTCCCAGATTCACTTGGCAAAGCATCTAGGTTAGATGCTATTTAAGAATAAATTCTGTTCGTTCTTATCGTGGAGCTGGCAGTCTTTTGAATATTTGCAAAACATGTTGAAGGAATTCATTGTTAGTAGATTTTATTTCTTGAAATAGAAGTTGCTCAGAGCTGGGGCTGCCTGGGTGGCTCAGTGGGTTAAGCCTCTGCCTTTGGCTCAGGTTATGATCTCAGGGTCCTAGGATCGAGTCCCACATAGGGCTCTCTGCTGGCAGGGAGCCTGCTTCCTCCTCTCTCTCTCTCTCTCTCTACTTGGGATCTCTCTGTCAAATAAATAAAATCTTAAAAAAAAAAAGAAGTTGCTCAGAGCCAAGTCTTTCAAATAAGAAAAGCCATTGAATTGAGTTTTTTGATGTGTAGAAGGATAATTTTTGGAAGTATTACTTTGTATTTTGCCATATGTTTATTTCTGCTTCTCCAATCTAAGTGTGTAGGCAGGCCCTTGAGAAATTCCTTGCTTCAGATATTTTTTTAGTAGGATAGAAATACAAATTTTGACGTCAATAAGTCTTTTTTGATTTTGATAGAGTATCACCTCTACTGAATATAATTTATGTCCTGGACGGGTAAGAAAAGAAGAGAATGGACAAACAGAGAGGGATAAAAGGCACTAGAGACTTGGAAGGAGATAAAAATCACTAGAACTCATGTTTGTTAGAAACCAGGGCCCCTGGCACAGGACCCCCAGCCCAAGAGTTCAGTGTTCCGAGTATGCACAGAAGAGGGAGGAGGCTGGACAGGAAGGGATCACAATCCACTGGGACAAGGGACTTCTTGGCAATCTGGATAGATGGCTAAGAAACTCTCTTATGCTTCAGTGCCAAAAGATCCTAGGATCTTGGCACAACTTGGAATTGGGAACCCAAATAATGGATGGAAGTGCGCATCTCCAGCAGCCTGGCAGAATGGGCTCTGAGTCAGGTTTAAGGTGATGAAAAGAAAATAAAACAACACGTTATTTCTTGTGTCCTTGAATTTGTGAACCTAGAGTCATACCTACTACAGATATTTTTTGTAAATATGGATATATGTCTCTAAAATAACCATATTCACTTTTCATCTGTAATGAAAATTACAAAGTAACAAAATGAAATAATTAAAAGTTAAAATAATTAAAATGAGGTCATTTTATTTATTAATAATGCATACAGGCTTTATTACGTCAATTATATTTCAATTTTTAAAAAAAAATCTATACAGGTAAAAGAAAACAGACCTTCAAATGGCTACCTAGAAAATGTTATACTTATTCCAATGATGGTAGCCTTGTTCAGAAAATGTGGGGCACTCACAGACCTATAAAACATTACAGATGAAAAGTAAATATGGTTATTTACTTTGAAATGGAGAGTAAAATGGAAGGTGCAAGAGGCATAGTTTTGTGTTAAGTCTCTAGTTCCTAACCAAGATACATGTTCTTGGGGCACCTGGGTGGCTCAGTGGGTTAAACCTCTGCCTTTGGCTCAGGTCATGGTCCTGGTCCATGGTCCTGGGATTGAGTCCCACATCGGACTCTCTGCTCAGCGGGGAGCCTGCTTCCTCTCTCTCTCTGCCTGCTGCTCTGCCTACTTGTGATCTCTCTCTCTCTCTCTCTCTGTCAAATAAATAAATAAAATCTTTTTTAAAAAAAGATACTTGTTCTTTTTGAAGACATCTTGAAACAAAGGGGAGGCTTGATGTACCATGGAGACCCACAATCACTTGGGACCCTCAAATCAGGAAAGAAGGAGAGACAGCTCTAGCCACAGGCTGAAAGGGGGTAAACTAGAGTTAAGCTTACTGTTGTCACACAGAGGGTCTTAGGGGTTTTCTCTCTTGGTAATTTATTTTCTGTCAGTATATATGAGGTTGACATAAACTCTTTGTGATTGCAAAGGAATCTCAGTCCAGTCTCTGTCATTTCAAACCGATGTGTTGCACCCTGTCCCTTTCCTGATAGCCAGGGTCCTATCTCATCTCAGACACAGAAGGTATTTGTCGTCTGTGTACCTCATGACTGAGTAAATAAAAACCTAGGTCACTGACACGACATTGTGGTCTCCATAAAATATAATATTATTTATATCCAGAACTGTATTAGAAATCTTATCTACCAGAATAGAAGCTTATGTAGTAATCAACATCCATGATAATTTTGACATTTGGCAAAATTTTAGATTTCTTTTTTTTTAAAGATTTTATTTATTTATTTGACACAGAGAGAGAGAGATCACAAGTAGGCAGAGTAGCAGGCAGAGAAAGAGAGGGGGAAGCAGGCCTCCCACCGAGCAAGGATCCTGATGTGGAGCTGATCCCAGGACCCTGAGATCATGTCCCAAGCCAAAGGCAGAGGCTTAACCCACTGAGCCAGCAGGTGCCCCTAAATTTTAGGATTTCTAACACCAAAGTAGATATTATGAAAATCTTGGCTGCCCTTATATCATTTTTATTTTTCTCTCCTTTTCAATTTTCTTAGAGTTCTTTTCATTATAATTCTCTCTCTCTCCCTCTCTCCTCTTTCCCCCACATTGCTTATTTAAAAATGTTTCACGCTCTGAAAATCTCCTTGAGTCAGGTCTCAGTTTAAACAAGTTTCCCAGGGAAAACTTTTCTAATGCCCAGATTAGATTAGGTAGCTCTAGTCAAAGTATTCATAACTCATACAATCAATTAGTTTACTCATTAATTATGGCATGAAAGGAATCATGTTTATATTTTTACTGTTTGTCCTTCTCTCTGCCATTAGAGTGGATGAGGGCAGAGATGTTCCTGCTTCTTTCATTTCTAAATTCCCAAGGCTGGCACACAGTAGTAGGTCTCAACAGTTAATTGTCACCTTTTTGAAGGTTTTAAAAAAAAACCCCAAAACTCCCCCCTTTTTGTTTTTGTTGTTTGTTTTCTATTTCATCAGATACCTTAAATATATTTCTTTACAATACAGAATTCAACCTGGGAGAGACTGTCAATGCTTATCTAGTCCAATTCTCTGCCCTTTCCCCTTAATTTAAATATGAGAGACCTAAGGCTGAGGTAGGTGAAGTGACTTCCACATGGTTATACTGAACATAGGTGACAGAGCTAGAACCCTCAATCCAAGTCTCCTTCCTTATCTTACATTGGTTCACCTCCTTTACTCCTCTTTTTGCTAATCCAAGTATCTAATAAGTAAGGAGAAAATCCATCAAAGATGAAGGAGATGTTTCTCTTCTATTTAGTGTAGTCCAAATATCTTAAGTTTTCAAAGCATCATTTGGGAATGATTTAAAAATATTTTTGAAGAATAGGAAACCGCTAAAGGATAGCATTTTTTTCATCCTTTAATATTAGAGGGCCAGGTACACATAAAGACGTCAACTTTGAAGGTCCAACTTTCCTTTGAGTCACACTGTTATGATGAAGGAGGAAAAGAGAGGACGAGGATCGTGCCTGGGATGCTAGCATAGTCTGATATGGAATTCATAATCCTAGAGATCTCTGAGGTTGATCTAGCCAGCTGGCAAGCAGTCTTCTCTTCCCTTAACAATACATGAGCTTTCCTAAGACAATATGATTTTCTTAGAGAAAACGCTTCACCCGGAGAAGGAAGTAGGGTTTTGAAAAAGTCACCCTGAGCAGGAAGTATTATGACAGGTAGTAAGATCATAGGTATTCCAGAGAGGTTATTAGCCTGGTAGCCAAGTGTGCTGCTATTAAAAGAGTCCTCCTTATTCTCATATGGGAATGAGGAGTTAGCAGAGAGTGCCCCACTGGCAAGAACCAGGGGGAAATAATTTTTTATTCAGCCTTAGTTTTTGCATTAATAGAATGCTGCTTTGTATTTTCTTAGAAAGAATATGACTAAGGGGCACCTGGGTGGCTCAGTCAGTTAGGCATCTGACTTCAGCTCAGGTTGTGATCTCAGGTCCTGGGAAGAGCCCTGGGTTGAGCCTTTCATCAAACCCTGAGTGGCTCTCCATGCTCAGCAGGGAGTCTGCTTATCCTTCTTCCCCTGCTCCTGCCCTACTTGTGCTCTCTCTGTCTCTCAAATAAATTAACAAAATCTTAAAGAAGAAGAATGTGGTTGAAAAAAAAAGAACATGGTTTAGAAAATATATGGAGAGTAAGTGGAGAAGAGCAATATAATGATGGAAAAGATGAAAACAGGTTTTTAAATCTTTTAATTATTCAGATGGAAGAGTTAAAGCTAAAGAGTGGGGGCACCTGGGTGGCACAGTTGTTACGCAGCTCCCTTCAGCTCAGGTCAGGACTGCAGGGTTCTGGGATCCAGCCCCGCATTGGGCCCCCTGCACAGCTAGGGAGGCTGCTCCTACCTCTCCCACTCCCTCTGCTTGTATTCCCTCTCTCACTGTCTCTCTCCATCAAATAAATAAATAAAATCTTAAAAAAAAATAAAGCTAAAGAATAAAGCAAGAAACATTTAAACAGAACTTTGACCAGCTATTCTCAATATGTATATAACACAAGTGAGACAATAAGCTTGTTACATAAATGGAAAGCTAATTATATTTTATGAAAAGATATATTCTTGATATTATTTAAAAAACACTGTGAATAGCTACTTGCATTTAATGTATTAGAGACTGACTTCTCTGGAAGGGAAAGGCTGGTTATACAACCAATAGGCAACCCTTGAAAGCGTGAGAGATTTCAACTCTTGCTTTGTTAGTAACCATGGCTGAAATATATTTTGAGGGGACAAGAAAAAAAGATCTGTTTATTTTTTTAGCTTTTAAAAGCTCCTGTGTGTTTCAGGAAATAGAATCAATCATTTACTTAAAGAAAGTATTAAACAAAGAAATTCCCCTCCTAGTAATCTAAGAACACCCCAAAAGTCATTATATATATATATATGTATATATATGTGTGTGTGTGTGTGTGTGTGTGTGTATATATATATATATATATATATATATATATATATATAATTTTTTTTTTAACAAAACAATAGTTCTAGGTTGGGCTGAATCAGCCAAAGAAGATTTGATATTTCTTCTGCTTTGGTTATGCTTTGTAATCATTCTTTAGAGAATATCTCACCAAATCTTATAACAAATGTTTAAAAGCAGGGTGGAAGATTCTAATGACCTAAATTATAGGACAAAATCCAAAACTATTTAATGGAATACAATAAAATTCAATTATCAACAATGTAGAAATCACAACTAGCATCCAAGCAAAAATTCTCAGGCATGAATTGCAACCACGTGGACAGAGCTAGAGAGTATTTGCTCAGGAAATAAATGAGTCAGAGAAAGACAAATACTGTATGATTTCACTCATATATGGAATTTAAGAGCAAAGGGGAGAAAACAGAGAGGCAAATCAAGAAACAGACTCTTGACTATAGAGAACAAATTGCTGGTTACTAGAGGGAAGGTGGGTAGGGGGATGGGATAAATAGGTGATAGGGATAAGGAGGGCACTTGTTATGAACGCTGAGTGTTGTATGGAAGTATTGAATTACTATATTGTACACTTGAAACTAATATTACACTGTATTAATGAACTGGAATTTAAATAAAACTAAAAACTAAAACACAAAAAGAAAAAAATTATGAAGTAAGTGATAAGCATTAGGCATTCGTTGTCAAGGGTTAGGGATTAGGGTGTAAATTAGGGATTAGGGTTACAGTTAGGGCTAAGGTTAGTGTTTGCGATAAGGTCAACGTTATGGTACACACCTGGAATTTTACAGTTCAGAGTCCTCTCCAGAGGGTTAAGGATAGGTTAGGTGTTAGGGTTATGATTAGGGTCAGTTTTAGGGATAGAATTCAGGGGTAGTGTTTAGGCATAGGGGTTACGATTATGGGTTTTGATAGGGTATGTGCCTGGTGTTTTCCAGAGCAGAGGTATCCCAGGGAATAAAACCCCCCAAAATCCTGAGGTTACTGTAAGCGCATGTGAGAGTTATGCTTAGGGTTTGTTTTAGGTTGAGGGTATGTGCATGGTATTTTGCCATTCAGAAAGCTTTCCAGAGGGTTAAGGTTTGTGGTTCAGGATTAGAGTTGGTGTTAGTTTTAGGGTTTTGTTTAGGGTTGGTTTTAGGGTTAGTATTGGGTCTGGGTAGTTTTTGGGTTAGTGTTAAAGTTAGATTTAGGGTTTAGGGTTTAGCAATTTGAGGTTCGGATATTTGCCTAGAAGATGTAAGTATATCTTTTTTTTCCTTTTAAGATTTATTTATTTATTTTAGAGAGTGAAAGAGAGAGAGAGTGGCCCAGGAACAGGGGGAGATGTGGAGGGAGAGGGACTTGTCAAGCGGACTCCCCACTGCACAATTGAGCACAGAGCTGGACTTGGGCTGGATCCCAGGTTCCTGAGATCATGACCCAAGCGGAAACCAAAAGTCAGAGGCTTAATGGACTGAGTCACCCAAGTGCCCAAAGGAAGATTCAAGGACTCTAAACATATGTATGAAAGCATGTTGGGATACCCCTATGCTTAACTCATTAAAGCTACATTGTGGGAAAAGAAAAAAAAAAAATCCTGGGCACACTATGAAGCATATAAATATGACCTCCAGAAGAAAAATAAATCAATGAGAATAGAGTTCAGGAATGACAGAAATGACAAAAATATTAGAAAATGATGTGAAAGCTCACCAAGGCATGTAACAATTAAATTGTTGAAAACCAGTGATGAAAAAAACTTAAAGGCAGCCAGATAAAAAAAAGATTCATTGCATATAGAATGAGAGCAAATGACTTCTGTCTTTAAAAAATAAATTTATTTATTTATTTATTTATTTATTTATTTATTTATTTGAGAGAGAGAGAGGGAACAAGAGTGTGCACAAGCCCAGTGGTTGGGGGCAGAGGGAGAAGGAGGGAGAGTCCTAAGTAGACTCTATGCTGAGCATGGAGCCTGACACAGGGCTGATCTCATGATCCTGAGATCACAACCAGAGCCAAAACCAAGAGTCATGCCCTGAGCAGACGGCACTCTCTAGGTGCCCCACAAATGGCTTCTCTTAAGAAACTAAGTAATCTGGGGCACCTAGGTGGCTCAGTTGGTTAAGTGGCTGCCTTCCGATCAGGTCATGATCCCAGACTCCTGGATTGAGCCCTGTGTTGGGCTCCCTGTTCAACAGAGAGTTTGCTTCTCTCTGCTCCTCACCCTGTTTTCATGCTCTCTCCTACTCTCTCTCTCTCAAATAAATAAATAAAATCTTTAAAAAAAAGAAATTAAGTAATCTATCAATGCAACCCCTATCAAAATACCAATAACATTTCTTACAGAACTAGAACAAATATTCCTAAAAGTTGCATGGAACCACAAAAGACTCTGAGTAGCCAAAGCAATCTTGAAAAAGGAGAAAACTGAAGGTATCACACAACTCTAGATTTCAAGATATACTACAATGCTGTGGTAATCTGAATAGTATGGTACCGACACAAAAATTGACACATAGATCAACAGATTAGAGACCCTATAAATAAACCCATACTTATATAATTAATCTATGACAAAGGGGGCAAGAACATGCAATGGGGAAAAGACTGTCTCATCATCAAATTATGCTGGGTGTTAGGGTCCGTAATCAAAGGAGCGGGACTGATACAAAGTGAAGGTCAAGCAAAGCTTTATTTCGGGCCAAGCATTGAGAATCAAACTGACCAGTCAGGGCCTCCTCTTACAGAGAGGCGACCCCTCCCAGCCTCACAGACTAACTTTTATAGAGGTAGTTTAGCCGGGCTTTACATAGGTGGCCAATGAGATTGCAATACACAGAGAAAACTGCACAGTCATGCTAGGTCTGCAACACACAGAGAAAACTGCTAGGTTACACACGGGTGGCCAATTGAATTTCAACTTACCCTAGTAGATATATGTGCGCCTCACTGATTGAATGTCTTCACCTGGCCCGACCTACCCTTGTATCTAGGCTTTGCAAGTAAGTTCCTCTGGGAGGGGCAGGGTCAATCTAAGTTCATTGCATAAACACAAAATGACTCCCTCTGGCTAAGCAGGCCTTTATACTTGGGAAACTGGACAGTTAGAGGCAAAAGAATGAAACTGGATCATTTTTTTATACCATTCACAAAAATAAGCTCAAAATGGGTTAAAGACCTAAATGTAAGACCTGAAACCATAAAGCTCCCAGAGGAAAGCATAGGCAGAAATTTCTTTCATGTTGGCTTTAGCAAAATTTTTCTAGATGTCTTCGCAGGCAAGAGAAACAAAAGCAAAATTAAACTATTAGGACTACACCAAAATAAAAAGCTTCTGTATAGCAAAGGAAACAAAGCAAAAAGGCAACCTAATGAATGGGAGGACATATTTGTAAATGATATATCTGTAAGGGGTTAATATCCAAAATATATAAAGAAGTTATAGAACTCAACACCAAAATCACAAATAATCTGATTAAAATGGGCAGAAAGAGTGCCTGGTTGACTAAGTCAGAAGAGCTTATGACTCTTGATCTCAGGGTCATGTTTGAGCCCCATGTTGGGTGTAGAGATTACTTAGATAAATAAATAATTTTTTAAAATAGGCAGAAGACCTGAATAGACATTTTTCCAGAGAAGACATACAGATGGCCAGCAGACACATGAAAAAGATGCTCAACATCACTAATCAACAGGGAAATGCAAATCAAAACCACAGTGAGATATATCACCTTACACTTGTCAAAGGGCTAGTACCAAAAAGGCAAGAAATAACAAGTGTTGGTGAGGATGTGGAGAAAGAGGAACCCTGGTGCCCTGTTGGTGGTACTGTATATTGGTTCAGCCACTGTGGAAAACAGTATGGAGTTTCCTCAAAAAATTAAAAACAGAAATACCTTACCATTCAGCAATTCCACTACTGGGTATTTACCCAAAGAAAGTGAAAACAGTACTTCAAAAAGATATATGCACCCTTATGTTTACTGCAGCATTATTTACAAGAGCTAAGATATGGAAACAACCTAAGTGTCCATCAATAGATGAATGGATAAAGATGTGTTATAAATACACAATGGAATAGTATTCAGCCACGAGAAAGGAGGATATCCTCCCATTTGTGACAACATGGATGTATCTAAAGGGTATTATGCTAAGTGAAATAAGTCAGACAGAGAAAGACACACACCATATAATTTGACTTACATGTAGAATCTAAAAACAAAACAAAACAAAACAAATGAAGAAATAGGAAACAAACAAAAAAACAGACTCTTAAATACCGAGAACAAACTTCTTGTTGCCAGAGGGAGGTAGTTGAGGGGGATGGACGAAATAGATAAAGGGGGTTAAGAGGTACAAACTTCCATTTATAAAATAAAGAAGTCATGGGGATGAAAAGTACAGCATAGGGAATAAAGTCAATAACATTGTAACAATGTTGTTTGGTGACAGGTGGGAACTACACTTATCTTGGTGAGCACTGAGTAATATACAGAATTGTTGAATCAGTATGTTGTATACCTGAAACTAAAGCCACATTGTATGTTTATTATACTTCAATTAAAAATGTTTGTTTTCATTTTTCTTAAAAAAAGGGGGGATCACAATCTCAGTTTGTTGTGTATTGTCAAATGGCCAATCTCCCTCCTGTATTCACCTATGCTCTTTGACAGGAAGTTGATCTGTGATTTTTGGTCATTTCTTCTCTTACCAACCCAAGGTGCACACAGTTATTTCTAAGAATCCTCAGCTTTCTTCACAAACTATGGCCTTTCATGAGCAAACTCCTGGCAAGCTTCTGTACATGCTGTGCTGCTTCAGATTTTCAGATTTTTCGTATCTTTATATGAGCTGCTCCATCTATCACTGCTCAAAGTCACATTATCACCCAACTATTACCTTTTTGATGAAGCCTTCTTATACTTTCCACTGCTATCTAATTATTTATCTACTGTGTGGCGCTTTTAATGCTACATTTATCCTCTATTTAAAATATTTCTTTACTTTTCTCCTATTCACAGACTGTGAATTCTTTGAGGGAGAGTCCGTATGTCCTCTTCCTCCCCCTTCTGTATAATTATCATCTATAACAGAACGTGGTATATTAGAATCTCAATTAGTGTTTTTAGAAATGATGTGAATTCCTTGAAATTTTCACCCTCTTCTCTACCATCCTGATAAATGGTCTTTGAACATGTAAAGAAAAATATCTTGTCATGAGAACTAATTAGACATTGCAAAAGTCACAAGTGAAACAAAGGATATGACCATATTCCTAAAAATCTTATAAATATTTATTTGTCAGAGCAATGGGCATTTAGAGGTAAGAATATTGATGAGACCCTGAGATGGATGAATAGGTAGATTCAGGATAGTGTCAAAAACAAGGAGTTCATGTAAACGTATGGGAGGAAAGTAAAGATTATTTTCAATAAAAAGCAATTAAAAGAGGGTTGCCTAGGTGGCTCAGTCAGCTAAGTGTCTGACTTTTCAGCTGAGCTCCCGTCTTGATCATGGGGTTCTGAATTCAAGCCCTGCATTGGGCTCCACACTGGGCATAAAGCCTACTTAAAAACAGTAATCAAAAGATATTTTCATGAATCTTAAGACTTCATCTTCACCTCAAGCCCTGAGGTAAAAAATAAGAAACAAAACCCCAAAAACCAAAACCACAACCTGATAAAACTTATTTATTCATGAGGGAGCTCTTCCCCTAGGTGACTCATTAATGGTCTCCTCTTACATTGCTCTGGGAAAATCAGTCTTATTCTGAGACCACTCCCCGCACAGACTGAAATCATATCGGTGTTCCCTCTGCTATGTGGTCCCATTTTTGACTACCCTCTGCATTGCTGATTAGCTATCTCTTTTCCACTCTGGGGGAATTTCAAATAGGTCCATATGCCAGATGTGTGTTTTCTGTGGATGCTGCTATTTCCGGTCTGCTAGGAAACAGGTGGGTGAGAAGGATAGGCAGAACACATGCAATCATATTGTTGTGTTTTGTGTTTCAACTAAGATGTTACTGGTGCTAAACCAGAGTTTGAAATCACCACTGAAGATTTCAAACTGTGATTTAGTTGTGGTCCATGAGAAGAGGGCACCCAGAAGAGAAAGAGTTGAGATGAGTGGTTGAGTCAATGGTCAGGGCTTGAAAAATATTTTGCAGGGAACTTACTTTGACTTTCAAAAGGGATAGAGAGGTATTCAGTGTCACATCTTCAAGGGTAAGAACCATGATGTGGAAGAGTAAGGCACGATCCAGGAGGCACACAAGAGTGTAAATGACATTAGGATCCACATGGAATACATAAATTTAACTCAGATTTAGTCTGGCGGAAAAGATCCACTTCAGAATTGGTAATAGCGTCTGGTTTTGGTGGTGGAACACAAATTCTACACAAGCAGAATTATCCAATTTAGTTACTGTTTGCCAAAGAAGCAGGAATTATATATTCTCTCCTCTTACACTGACCATTTAGTTAGTTATTATAATAAATGTCTGGCAGAAAAAAATCTGAAGTAATTGCTAGGGTCAAATATTCTAATTCATTTAATTGGACCCTCGTCTTCCTGAAGGATTCAGAAAACCTTGATATCTGGCTTATTTGTGTATCTATTGTTACAGTCAACAAAAAATACTTCCTCAGCTTCTGTTATGTTTTCCACATTAATCAGAGTTCCAGGAATACAGAGAAAAATACATAATTTCTTCCCCCGCTGAGCTGAATGAGTGAGAGTAGGAGATAGAAACCGAAAGTTACATTGCATCACTGCACCTGGAGCAGAAACAGCTGAGGGGTGGAGAGGTAAGTAAGGGAGAAATACCATTTAGGGAAATGTCTCATTAGAAAAGAAGTGGAACGAATGGGGAAAGCTTTGGTTTCTGGTTAAGGATCTGCCATTCTCCATGGCAGATGAGGCTTTCTGTCAAATATTTTCTAAGAAGGAAAACTCGGGTCCTTGTCTTTGTGAGATTAGTTTCTTTCTAAGAGCCTTCTACTGGGTGTTCAATATGTAAGAGTTTTTAATTCCTTTCCTGTATCTTTCCACTTGGTCATGTGAGTCTCTAAACTAAGAACTTAAGTGAAGTTTCACTCTGTTTGCTTTCCTCTTTCTCTTCCACATGATTCTTTTTCTCACTCTTTCCCTATTATTTACTCCTTTGCTTAATTTTTGTTTTCTTTATCCTTAAGTTGTTTCTTCTCTCCACTCCTCCCCATCATTTTTCTTCTCTATGTATGTTTTCTTAATCTTCTAAAATATCTTATTTTAAACGATTACATTAAAATTGCAAAGGAGTTAATTCAAATTAATTTGGCAAACACTAACTTCCTAGAATTGACAATTCTGCTCTCCAAAACTCTCCTAGGATGAAGACAGAGATGACTCATGCAGAGGTCCTGCCCTCTTGTGCCTGGAAACACAGGAACCAAGTCATGCACATGTAACTATACTGCAGGGCTAAAGGTGCTGTGGGAGGTCGGGAGTGCTACAGGAAAGAGAGGGAACAAGATCTTTTTTTTTCCCCTGCTAGGATAGTGGAGAGGTTTCATGAAATGGGTAGCACTTAAATGGGGCTGTGAAAAAAGAACATTTCAAGATAGATGAGGCAGGTTTTTTTTTATTTGGAGTGGAGAGTCTGAAGAAAAGGAGGAAAAGATAGTTTCAGAGATAGTGAAGGGTCTGATTTAGCTGAACATAGGGTGAATTAGTGCTGGAGCCCAAACACGGAGGCCCTAGAATACCCGGATTATGTTTTAGTCAATGGGAAATCTCCAATTTGTAGTAGTAGAGAGACACAACTAGTGTGTCTGGAATATTATTTTGCTGTAGAATAGGTGGGGGTGGGCAGAGACTGGAAACCTGGAGCACTCTGGATTTTACAGGACCCTTGCATTTTCCATTGTTGGCTCATCAGTCCTCACTACTGTATCATCTTAAAGCTCTGGTCTACTGGTTCATCCTCTATTTCTTACTGGTTTCTCTTCCCTGCTTCTCTGGATCCCACACCATCCCAACCAGATGCTAGACAGATCATGGAAAATTTTGATTTTTTTCTTTTTCAAGAGGTAAAACTGCAGGATGTCAGATGATCATTTCCTTGGTTTGGGGGCTTTTCATTTGTTTATTTATTTAAAGATTTATTTATTTGAGAGAGAGAGAGTGTGGGAGAGGGCAAACAGGAGGGGGGCAGAGAGATAGGGAGACAAGTAAACTCCTCATTCAGTGAGGAGTCTGATGCAGAACTTGATCCCAGGACCCTGAGATCATGACCTGACTGAAATCAACAGTCAGTCACTCAACTAACTGAGCCATCCATGTGCCCCTCTCTTATTTATATGATGGTGATATGATCAAATAAAAAAAGGGATGGTAATAGGCAGAAATCATTTTATAGATCTGCTTGAAAATATGTAGTTCATAGACCTCATTGACAGTATAGCTACTGAAAGACAGACCTTCTGATCTAGTACAGTTCAAACTGACCTGTTACTACTTTAATGTTCTTGCTATAATAAGAAGGCTTATTATAACATGTTTCTGTCTTCACAAATATTTTTCCCTTTCCCTTCCTGACTTAGAACAATACATGGCCCTTGTATTTTGCAAGGTGAAGCCTTCTTATCTTTGTTTTTTATTTCATCCATTTCTGCTACTCCAGGGCCTTACGACCAATTACCTCTGGCTGTTCAGCACTTTCATATTCTCCCCCACTGGCTCCTATGAAACACTCATTTCTCCTCTTTATTTAATCATTAAAAAGTACTTTATTTTGGGCTCCCTCCATGTATCCTTCTCCTATTTTATTTTTAAATTGTATACTCTCAATAGACTTTCTTAATAGCCTTTTACCTTAACCCTGGGCAATCTGAGTTCCTCCATTTATTATTCATTTATTCCATAAATATTTATGGAGCACATCTGATGTGTTACATTCTAGGCACTGGGAATACATTAGTGAAAAATTCCTAGAAGTGCCTTGTTTTCAAATACCAATTTTCTTATTATTGATCCTAGAAACGCTGAAATAATTCATTCCATTGCAACACTATTCCCCCTCTGAAATAATCTCATATCTTGACTTCTAGAGTTCTCAACTCTCTAGTTCTCTGAAAACTTATTTCCCTGTTTTTGTTTGTTTGTTTATTTCTTTTCTTTTCTTTTTTTTTTAAGATTTTATTTATTAATTTGACACAGAGGGAGATATAGCGAGAGAGGGAACACAAGCAGAGAGAGTGGGAGATAGAGAAGCAGGTTTCCCACAGAGTGGGGAGCCTGATTGGGGGCTGGATCCTAAGATCCAGGGCTCGGTCCTAGGACCCAGAGATCATGACCTGAGCCGAAGGCAGATGCTTAGCAATTGAGCCACCCAGGTGCACCCCCCCACCACCCATTTTTGTTTCTTTTTCCCAGACTTTAAATCTTGGGCTTTTCTCATAGCATATTTGACTTTTCCTCTAGAAATGCTCATACCTATGCAGATGATTTCTAAGTCACCTCTCTATGAAGTGATTTATAACTTTATTTATGACTTTATGATATTCAAAGTGATTTTAAAGAAGACTTAGCTTCTTTAAAAAACAAACAAAACATTACTTTGCAAGTATCAAGTTCCTCAACTTAAATCCCCAAAATGCCTACTTCCCCATCATGGAGTATTTCATCCTCCATAGCCTGGCTTTCTAGGGCCTCTGCAGTCTGTTTTCTATTTATCTTTACCTTTTATCTCCTATGTTCCTCCTACACAACCTTACACTGAAACCATAAAAATTGTTCTCTGCCCAAAACTGCTTGCTTACTCTCACCTCTGTACCTGGGCACATACTGTCCCCTGTCTGGAATATCCCCATCCATCTTCTTTTTCTGTTATTTTTTAAAAATTGTGAAATATTCTACATACAGGAGAGTGTATAAACATAGGTATATTAAAAATAACGTGAATTCTTGTGCACTCATCACTCAGGTTAAATGATAGAGTTTTTCTAGTACCTCATAATGTTCCTGTGTTTGTTTTTGTTCCTCTCCTTCCTTTACACAGTTCACCTCCATGTCACTTTTGTGTTAACAGTCTCTTGCTTTGGGATCCCTGGGTGGCTCAGTTAAGTGTCTGCCTTTGACTCAGGTCATGATCCCAGGGTCCTGGGATCAAGCCCTGCATCAAGCTCCCCACTCAGTGGGAAGTCTGCGTTTCCCTCTGTCTGCTGCTCCCCATCCGTGTACTCTCATCCTCTCTTTCTCTGTCAAATAAATAAGTAAAATCTTTAAAAAATATTTTATTTATTTATTTGACAGAGAGAGATCACAAGTAGGCAGAGAGGCAGGCAGAGAGAGAGAGGGGGAAGCAGACTCCCCACTGAGCAGAAAGCCGGACGCAGGACTCGATCCCAGAACCCCAAGGCCACGACCGGAGCCAAAGGGAGAGGCTTAACCCACTGAGCCACCCAGGTACCCTAAATAAATAAAATCTTAAAAAAAAAAAAGCCCTTGCTTTTTCTTTTCCTATTATTCTGTTATTTATGTATGCAAAGTAGGCAAAAGCAAAAAAAAATGTACATTGGTTAAAGATGAATACTACTGGATACTGGTACCTGGAGGTCCACCTCTCAATTCACTTTACATGTCTAGACTAGAATCCTTCATCTCCTGCCCTCTCTGTTACCTGAGCTTCCCTTCAAGGAGGGACTTGCTGTGCAGCCATGGGGAGTGCTATCAGCAGACAGCCCTGAGGCCACACCCTGACCAGGGGTGGATGACCGAGTGAAGGGAAGTCCCCAGCTATTTTCACCCAACTTGGGGCAATATGATGGAGAAAAACTCCCTCCAGGCCTCAGTGTGGTGGGGATTTGTTGGGTCTGCATCACAGTTAGACTTTGTCTTTTGCCCAATCCTGCCTCCTCTGACTTCTCCTTAAAGGTGTTAATCTCTCATGACTGTGTTGTATCCTAACCTCCACCTCAGCACTTGCTTTTGGGAAACCTGAATCGCTACACTGTCCCACTTTTCCTCCTTTTAGCATAAGTATTTTTTTTTTTTTATCAATTTTACATCTAAATCCATGGGTGATAGGGCACCTGGGTGGCTCCTTTGAGTGTCTGACTCTCCATTTTGGCTCAGGTCATGATCTTGGGGTTGTGGGATTGAGCCCCACTAAGGCTCCATGCTCAGTGGGGAGTCTGCTTGGGATTCTCTCTTTCTCTCCCTCTACCTCTGCCCCCTACCCCCTCTCATGCATGTGCTCTCTTTCTCTCAAATAAATAAATAAATCTTAAAAAAAATAAATCCATCGTTGATATTACCCTGAAAAATTTTGTTTTTCATACTGCCCCGGTCAAATTTTAGTATCAACATTATGTTCTTCTCATAAAATAAGGTAGGGGAGAAGGTTTTCTATGCAATTTCAGTAGAATTATAGTTATTGGTTCCTTGAATTTTTGGTAGATTTTGCCATTAAAACTAGAGTTATGTTTGTGGAAAGATTTTTAAAATTCTATTTAAATCCTTTAATCTCTTTAATGCAGTTATAGTATTATTTTGTTTTCCTATCTTATCAGTTGTGGTCCCACAGAAAACAGCACACTCAAGTACAGTAATAGGGGAAGGTTCACAATGATTAGACTATTTAGAAAGATGAGGATAGGATTAAGGAAAGCAGTAAGGTGTGGTGAAGCATCCCAAGGTGGTTATTGGGATCTGGAAAGGAAGTTACAGATGTAGGAGAGGGCTGCCCCATTAAACAAAAATGCAGACATTGCCAGCCTGAGGCCTAGAGGGGACTGTCAGGAGATAGATATCCTTATCGTTCACCTTCTCTTCCTGGTCTTCTGTTTCTTGTTAATGCCTCTTACTGACCAAAACCAGCCAACAGTGACAGCAGGGACGCCCTGCAGTTTATGCAATTCTTAAAGGCCCTCCCCAGAGGTGTGTAGCAGGATGAAGAGGGACAGTGGATCCAGAATGTCCAACACAGTGAGTTTTGGTGAGTTATGTTTTACTAGATATTTGCTGATATTATCAAAATTTTGGAATATGTTGACATAAAGTTGTTTATTATAGTCTCTTATTATGCTTTCGATGTCTGTAACATCTCTGCTCACATTCCTCTTTTGTTCTTGATATTTGTTCTACGTGCCACCTCTCTTTTTACTTGATTCATTTCATCAGAGGCTTATCAATTTTACTTGTCTCTTCAAAGAACAGCCTTTCTTTCTGTAGATTCTTTGTAGTTTATTTTTATTTTCTCTTTCATTAATAGAAAATGTTTTTGTTTTGTGGTTGTGTTTATTACTTTTAAAGATGGATACTTAGCTCATTACTTTTAAATAATTTTAAGCCTTTTTTTCTTTCTCTAATATAAGCAGTTAAACTATATATTTCCCTCTAAATACTGCTTTGTTGCATCCTACAGGATTTGGTATAAAATATAACTCAGTTTAAAATGTTTTCTAATTTCCATTTTGATTTCATCCTTGACCCAAGAGTTATTTAAATTGCGTTATCTAATTTCTAAACGTATGAAGATTTTCTAGGTATATTTTGGTTAGTGATTATACCTTAATTGCTTTGGGGCTGGAATACAATTTATATAGTAGTAATCTTTGAAATTTGTTAAGATTTGCTTCATAATACAGCATATGGTAAAGTTTTGTGATGTTCTATAAATGCTTGAGTATTCTGCATATATTGGGGACAGGGAATCTATAGAATTTATTTTGATTAATCATGTTTTTAAACCTTCATTATGCTGACTGATATTTTGTTGGTTTTTCCTACTGTTCATTGAGGGAAATGTGTTTCACTCTCCCACTATTTCCACAAGTATACAGAATTTCTCTTTCTTTTTGTAGTTCTGCCACTTAAAAAAAATGTTTTTAGGCATTTTGAAGTCCCTGTGGGCTATCTAATAGAAACAACAATTTATTGCCATATAATACTTAGAACCTTTGTTTTCCTTTCACTCCAAAACTCTATTTAAACTCTTTTCTATTTCTCTCTTTAAGTGACTTTCTGACATCAGAAGAGAACCCATGGTGAAATTTTAAACAGTCAGTAATAACAAGGGAAGTTGGTGGGAGATGACATGAGATTAGGACCGATAAATTTAGAGCCTTTTTCGAGTCTACTTAAGTTCCACTGTAATCATGATTTGACCAAATGAATAGAGGTGGTAGTTAATTTTCAAAATTCGTACCTTTTTTTTTGAAATCTACCTATTTACCTATTTATTTATAATATTTTATTTATTTATTTGTCAGAGAGAGTGAGGGAGAGCAAGCACAAGCACAAGCACGGGGGAGTGTCAGGCAGAGGGAGAAGCAGGCTTTCTGCTGAGCAAGGAGCCTGACATAGGACTTGATCCCAGGACCCTGGGAGCATGACCTGAGGCGAAGGCATATGTTTAACTGACTAAGCCACCCAGGCATCCCTCGAAATCTATTTTTTTAAAATATTTATTTATTGAGAGAGAGAGAGAGAGAGAGAGAGAGAGAGCGAGCTTGTAAGCAGGGAGAGGAGAAGAGGGAGAGAAGAACCAGACTCCCTGATGAGTGCTCAGCCAGACACAGGGTTCCAGCTCATGCCCCGGAGATCATGTCCATGATCATGATCATGAAAGCAAGAGTCCAACACTTAACTGACTGAGCCACTCAGGCACCCCTATATTCCTTTAAATAGATAGTATGGTGGCTTGGTACTGTGTAAGCTTCAATAGATTGTTACATTCTCTAGAATTCCTTTTTCTTTGTGTTTCCAGCTAGAATACATTTTAAGGGAGAGTCTTTTGTGATATGACTAGGTTAAAGTGAAACAGCAGCCATATTTGTAGCTCATGCACATTGTCATTTCTCTGCTGGCTTATCTCATCGGTATGAGGCAGTGGCCAGGATTGCAACTGCCACACCTCCTTTGGGATCCTTTTTGAGCTTCTCTGACTTGTGGGCCAGCTGTGTGTTCAGCTCTGTGGTGGAGGGCTCTGGCTTTTGCAGTACATCTGCATTATCGAGGTTAGAGACAATGAGCACTGACACTAATTTTCATCTGTCCTTTAGCTTTCGCTTATGGGTTCCAGTTTCTTTTTGTTTTCCTCCACTTTACATTCATCTTCTCTTCCTGGCTGCCCATCCTGTGGACATCAAGCTACAGCATTAGATGCAAAAACAACAGACTTACAGAGACTGTTGTATTAGCTTCCATGATTGTGTAAGGTCAAATCACTAATGAATCCCTTAGTATGTTATCTCCTAGTGGTTCTGCTTCGCTAATGGAACCTTGACTGATATGGCCAGTAATCCCAATTTCTTATTTTTTCCTGTTCTTTCAGGCAAATTTGGAGCCCAAAGTGACTGAAACCATGGGGGGAGGAAATAATTCGGTGGTGTCTGAGATTGTGTTGGTGGGACTCACCAATTCTTTGGAGATGCAGCTTGTCCTATTTCTAGTTTTCTCTGTGTTTTATGTAATAGGTATTTTAGGAAACCTCCTCATTGTGCTCACAGTGATCTCTGACTCCCATCTACACTCCCCCATGTACTTCCTGCTGGCCAACCTCTCCTTTATTGACATGTGGGTTTCCTCCATTGCAGCTCCCAAGATGATTTCTGATCTTTTCAAGGAGAGAAAAGTAATCTCTTTCCAAGGCTGCATTGCTCAGATGTTCTTCATTCATGTTATTGGAGGAACTGAGATGGTTCTGCTCATTGCCATGGCCCTTGACCGTTATGTTGCTATATGCAGGCCTTTCCATTACCTGACCATCATGAACTTCAGAACTTGTGTTTTACTTTTGGTGGTAGCTTGGACCATTGGGATCATTCACTCATTGATCCAACTTGTATTTGTTGTAAACCTGCCATTTTGTGGCCCTAATGAAGTGGACAGCTTTTACTGTGATCTTCCTCGATTTATTAGGCTTGCCTGCGCAGACACATACAAATTGGAGCTCATGGTCACTGCCAATAGTGGTTTCATCTCTCTGGGAACTTTTTTCATTTTGGTTATTTCCTATATCTTCATCTTGGTCATTGTTTGGCAACGTTCTTCAGGTGGCTTGTCCAAGGCCCTCTCCACTCTATCAGCTCACATCACAGTTGTGGTCTTGTTTTTTGGTCCATGTATTTTTGTGTACTCATGGCCATTTCCCACAGTACCAGTGGATAAGTTCCTTGCCATTTTTGATGTGATTATTACCCCATTTCTGAACCCTGCCATCTACGCTTTCAGGAATAAAGAGATGAAAGTGGCAATGAGGAGGATATTCAGTCAGGTGTTGAGCTCCAGGAAGATGTTTTAAGTGATTTCAATATCAAGAAAGACAAGCATCTCTAACATTTCCTGCTCCTGCTGCAGACATGAATCCAACAAAGCACAGCACCATGGATGCTCTACTTACTAGTTTAATTATTAATTCCAGGACTTTCTTAATGAGTTTTCTGCCCATAATCAAGGAGGATATGGTGTTCTTTCTTATGTAATGTGATGGAATAAGAAGTATTAATATACAATTGTTTCCACATTTTCTCACCTCTCCTTGATAAGGAGGATTTTGGACAGGCCTTGCTATTTGTTTTCCTACTCTGTGTTCTGAGAAGAATCCTACCTTGTCAGATTGATTTTCAGGGTTTATAATGCAGAATCTGAAGAAAAGTGCTTTGGAAATATTAAAAAAATTATAATTATTAGGGATAGTTTTTTTTTCTTTTGAGATTCTATAGTGAGATGTGTGGGAGTAGCCATAGTATGTGAAGAATATAGATAAAAGACAAAAAGAGGATTTCAAAAAGACATTGCTGTCTGTTTCTTTTTTTTTTTTTTAATATTTTGTTTATTTATTTGACAGAGATCACAAGTAAGCAGAGAGGCAGGCAGAGTGAGAGAGGGGGGAAGCAGGGTCCCTGCTGAGCAGAGAGCCCGATGTGGGGCTCGATCCCAGGACCCCGGGACCATGACCCGAGCCAAAGGCAGAGGCTTCAACGCACCGAGCCACCCAGGCGCCACCTGCTGTCTGTTTCTTACCTTTCAATATATATTGCTCTTTGATAAATGAAAGCAAAGAGCTAAAGTTATTTTGAATTATCTTTATGTGTGTGTGTGTGTGTGTGTGTTTTATCGCAACATCAGCCTGAAATTGGATCACTGGGTTATAGCTTCTAAAGCTTTTCAACTAATGCATGAATTAAGTCTTTCAAAATACAGTTCTTTCAAAAGCTGTATTCCTGTACTGTCTGTTTTTTTTTTAAAATAATAATTTTTAAAATTCCATTATGTTAGTTACCATATAGTACATCATTAGGTTTTGATGTAAAGTTCCATGATTCATTGTTTGCATATAACATCCAGTGCTCCATGCAATACGTGCTCACTCATCCCCATACCTCCTCTCCTCTAAAACCCTCAGTTTGAGTCCTGGGAGTCCATAGTCTCTCATGGTTCATCTTCTCCTCTGATTTCCCCCCCTTCATTTTTCCCTTCCTTCTCCTAATGTCAGGAGATTTAAATGGGGGCCAGGCAAAGACAATGACCTATTTATTAATTCTGTCCCAGGTAGTGCTACTTTTCCCCCTAACAGCAACAATACCTCAGAGTTAGGTAAACCCATTCCTTTTAGAGTGCCATGGTTACAAGCACACACTCTTGAGCCAGACTGATTGACTTCAAAACTTAGCTTTGCCTTTTACTAACACACAAATTTCTTAACCTCTTTATGCCTAAATTCTGTCATCTATAAAAATAGAGGTAAGTTGAGCCATATGAAATTTCTGATATTTGTTTTTGACTTAACTGAAATGATAGTTCTTTATGGTCAGGGTACCTTCCCCATAAAATTATAAGGATTGACCAAATTAATATTTGTAAATTACTTAAACAATTCTTGATCTATAGTGTTATGTAAGTGCCTGTTCAATAAAATGAAATAAAATATTAAAACCACTTCTTAGTTTTGATGACCTTCTTCCATGCTGTCTACAAATTATTTCCTTTCTTTTCTAAGTCTATTCATCAGAACTTGAACAAGAACATGCAGTTTTCCTAACGGGTTTGAAGAATTTTATTTATTTGTTTATTTATTTATAAGACTTTATTTATTTGAGAGAGAGAGAGGGAGCATGAGAGAGCGAGAATGCATTGGTAGGGGGAGAGGCAGAGGGAGAGGAAGAAGCAGGCTCTCCACTTGCTGATCAGGGAGGCTGACGTGGTGCTCAATCCCAGGACTCTGAGCCAAAGGCAGATGCTTAACCACCTGAGCCACTCCAGCATCCCAGGACTGAAGTATTTTAAGTGATAAAATTCCTTGTACATAGAGACTTCAAAATGCCACAATTCAATTTACTTTCTACACTTCTTTTATACTCAAATTGCCTTCTTATGAGCTATGCAATATTTCTAAGAAGCTTGTTTTGGTTATCCATGGTGCTTTTTAAAAAAATTATTTTAATTAACATATAATGTATTATTTGCCCCAGGTGTACAGGTCTGTGAATCATCAGGCTTACACATTTCACAGCACTCACCATAGCACATACCTTTCCCAAGGTCCATCACCCAGCCACTGTATCCCCCTACCCCTCCAGCAGCCCTCAGTTTGTTTCCTGAGACTAAGAGTTTCTTATAGTTTACCTCCCTCCCTGGTCCTATTTTGTTTCTTTTTTCCCTCCCTTATCCCCATGAACAACCTGCCTGCCTCTCAAATTCCTCATATCAGAGAGATGATATGATAATTGGCTTTCTCTGATTGACTTATTTTGCTTAACATAATACCCTCTAGTTCCATCCACATCATCGCAAATGGCAAGATTTTTTTGATGGCTGCATAGTATTCCACTGTATATATACAAATGTTAAACTTATTCAGGTTAACAAACTTGGGCAATCTAAAGTACATTTGCAGGTTACATATACATAAGCACACGGAAGAAAAGAAAAAAAATCACCAAAATTATTTCACTCAAATATAATTGTCAAAATTCTGTTATCTTTCTTTTAAGATTTTCCTTTATGCATTTGAAAAAATTGTACAAAATAGGACCACATTATTCTACAATCCATTTAATGATATGATGTACAAGTCATTTTATGTTGATAAATCTACTTCTACCGTGTTGTTCTGGGTCACTATATAGTAATCTGTTGCATATTGCTTTAGTCAATACTTTTCTGTTGACATTTAAGTTATTTCCAATTTTTAGTTTTCAACAACTCTGCTGTGAAAGATATTGATGTACACATTTTCATATACACAAGGTTTTGATTAATCCCTTATAATAAATATAGAAATGAAAGTGTTATACCAAAATGTATTTGTAAGGCTTGATTAAATATGGCAAAAGTGACTTCTAAAATGATTGCGCTGATTTAAAGTTCCATCACCAGCAGTGAATTAGAGCATGAGTTTCTCCCATCTTTGCAAATAGTGGATATATAATTAATTTGAATTTCTGCAAACCTGAAAGATAAAAAATGTGATCTACTGGGGTGCCTTGGTGCCTCACTCGGTTAAGTATCTACCTTAGGCTCAGGTCATGATCCCAGGATCCTGGGATCAAGCCCCGGATTGGGCTCCCTGCCTGGTGGGGAGCCTGCTTCTCCCTCTCCCTTTGCCTGCTGCTCCCCCTGCTTGAGCTCTGTGTGTGTGTCAAATAAATAAATTTTAAAAAATCTTTAAAAAAAAGTTATCTACTGATGTAAATGATTTTCCCTTTTGTTTTGAAATATTACATATTTACAAAATATGTAATGTGTATTTGAGTTAAAAACCATAGTAAAATAAATATCTGTTAGCCTATCTATTATTGCATCTACTCTTCCAACCCCTATCCCTTTACTTTTTTTTTTTTCCATCCAGAAACAATCACTATTCTGGATTTTTTTGTTTATACTTCTTTTGCTTTTTTCAAAAATAATTTTATTAAAGAAGTATATATCTGGGCGCCTGAGTGGCTCAGTTGTTTAAGTGTCTGCCTTTGGCTCAGGTCATGATCTCAGGGTCTTGGGATCCAGTCCTGAGCAGGGAGCCTGCTTCTCCCTCTCCCTCTGCCTGCCACTCTTCCTGCTTGTGCTCTCTCTCTCTTTCTCTGTCAAAGAAATAAAGTCTTAAAAAAAAATGATATCTGTACCATGTGGATATATCCCTACTTGATTTTCTCTCTCTCTCTCTTTGTTTCTCTCTCTGTATATAATGTGCATTATTGAGGTATAATTGATATACAAAGAATTATACATATTTAATATGTACAATTTTATGAGTTTGGATATATGCAAACACCCATGATACCATCACTTATTAAAGTAATAGATAATATGAAACACCTCCCAAAGTTTCCTTGTGTCCCTAGTTTTACTTTACTTCTCTCTTTTCTTTTTTTTTTTTTTGTGGTAAAACACTTAACACACCTACACTTTTAACAAATTTTGAAGTGTACAATACCATATTGTTAACTATAGGCACTATGCTGTACAGTGGATATCTAGAACTTATTCATCTATAGGAACTGAAATTTTATACCCAATGGAAAACAACTCTATTTCTGAGCCCCTGGCAATCACTATTGTATTCTTACTATTGTGTGGTATTGGCTATATTAGATACTTCTTATAAGTGGAATCCTGTAGCATTTGTCCTGTGAATGGCTATTTCACTTAGCATAATGTCATCCAGTTTCATTCATGTTGTCACAAGTGGCAGAATTTCCTTCCTTTTGAAAGCAAGGTAATGTTCCATTGAATATGAATACCAGATTTTCCTTTCCCACTCATTGTTAATGGACACTTGGGTAATTTCATATCTTGGTTATTGTGAATAATGCTGCAACAAATGTGGGAGTGCAGATATCTCTTTGAGATACTGATATGGTAATTCTATTCTTAATTTTTTGAAGAACCGTCACACTGTTTCGCATAAGGAATGCATCAATTTACATTCTCACAAATAGAGCCAAAGGGTTCCAATTTCTCTGCATCCTCATCAATACCTATCTGTTTTTCTTTTTTTGATAATAGCCATCCTGATAGGTGTGAGGTGATATCTCATTATAGTTTTGATTTGCATTTCCCTGATAATGATGTTGAGCATATTTTCATATCCCTGTTGACCATTTATATGATCTTGAGAAAGAAAAAGGAAATTGGAGGCATCACACTTCCTAATTTCAAATTACTGATTTCAAATACTACAAGCCTACAATAATTAAAACAGTATGGTATTGGCATAAAGACAGGCATAGAGACCAGTGGAAAAGACTATAGAGCCAAGACATAAACACATGTGTGTGTAAGGTCAACTGATCTTTGACAAGAGTGCCAAGAATACACAATGGGGAAAGGATAGTTTCTAACAAATGATGTTGGGAAAACTGAATGTCTACATGCAGAATGTGGAAATTAATGCAGGGAAACCTCACTAAAATGGAGTGATAAAGCCAAAAGGTGGAGCTTTCCTGTCCTACTTCTTGTTGCCAATTGCAAACAAAACAGAAAGAGAAGGACCTTGGACTGGATAGTACTTTCTTATACCAGCAGAGGGAAGGAAGGTTTCTTCCTGCCCTGTCAACAGCCCAGCCTATAAGGGACTGTTGCAATTTAGCCAATGAGAAAGCACTACGGTTTGAACTCCCAGCTTATTCCAGTGGACTTTTTGTTGTTGTTTATTTATTTATTTTTAAAGATTTTATTTATTTACTTGACAGAGAGAGAGACAGTGAGAGAGGGAACAGAAGCCAGGGGAAGGGAGAAGCTGGCTTCCCACTGAGCAGGGAGCCTGCACTGCTCTGCTGGAGCCAAAGGCAGACACTTAACAATTGAGCCACTCAGGTACCCCAGACTTTTTGTTTATAGCAGCCCTTCCCAACTCCCCCTATTTTCCTCTGAAAAAAAAAAAGTATTCCTCTCTTTTGTTCTCCAGACTTGCTTAGGTTTTTCTGTAGAGTGCATGTCCCTGATTGTAATTCTCTGCTATTCCTGAATAAACTCATCTTTTTGCTGTTGAAATAAATAGCAGCTTTATTTTTAAGGTTAACAATAATAAAAATGGATCCCTAACTTACACCATACACAAAAATTAACTCACAATGGTTGAAAGCTTAAATGTCCACCTGAAACTATAAAACTTCTAAAATAAAACTGGGGGCATCACGTTACCTGATTTCAAGCTTTACTACAAAGCTGTGATCACCAAGACAGCATGGTACTGGCATAAAAACAGACACATAGACCAGTGGAACAGAGTAGAGAGCCCAGATATGGACCCTCAACTCTATGGTCAGTTAATCTTTGACAAAATAAGAAAAAATATACAGTGGAAAAAAGACAGTCTCTTCAATAAATGGTGCTGGGAAAACTGGACAGCTATATGTAGAAGAATGAAACTCGACCATTCTCTTACACTGTACACAAAGATAAACTCAAAATGGATAAAAGACCTCAACGTGAGACAGGAATCTATCAGAATCTTAGAGGAGAACATAGGCAGTAATCTTTTCGATATCAGCCATAGCAACTTCTTTCAATATATGTCTCCAAAGGCAAAGGAAACAAAAGCCAAAATAAACTTTTGGGACTTCATCAAAATCAAAAGCTTCTGCACAACAAAGGAAACAGTCAAGAAAACAAAGAGGCAACCCACAGAATGGGAGAAGATATTTGCAAATGACAGTACAGACAAAAGGTTGATATCCAGGATCTATAAAGAACTCCTCAAACTCAACACACACAAAACAGATAATCATATCAAAAAATGGGCAGAAGATATGAACAGACACTTCTCCAATGAAGACATACAAATGGCTATCAGACGCATGAAAAAATGTTCATCATCACTAGCCATCAGGGAGATTCAAATTAAAACCACATTGAGATACCACCTTACACCAGTTAGAATGGCCAAAATTAGCAAGACAGGAAACAACATGTGTTGGAGAGGATGTGGTGAAAAGGGGAACCCTCTTACACTGTTGGTGGGAATGCAAGTTGGTGCAGCCTCTTTGGAGAACAGTGTGGAGATTCCTCAAGAAACTAAAAATAGAGCTTCCCTATGACCCTACCATTGCACTACTGGGTATTTACCCCAAAGATACAGATGTAGTGAAAAGAAGGGCCATCTGTACCCCAATGTTTATAGCAGCAATGGCCACGGTCGCCAAACTGTGGAAAGAACCAAGATGTCCTTCAATGGACGAATGGATAAGGAAGATGTGGTCCATATACACTATGGAGTATTATGCCTCCATCAGAAAGGATGAATACCCAACTTTTGTAGCAACATGGATGGGACTGGAAGAGATTATGCTGAGTGAAATAAATCAAGCAGAGAGAGTCAATTATCATATGGTTTCACTTATTTGTGGAGCGTAACAAATAACATGGAGGACAAGGGGAGTTAGAGAGGAGAAGGGAGTTGAGGGAAATTGGAAGGGGAGGTGAGCCATGAGAGACTATGGACTCTGAAAAACAATCTGCAGGGTTTGAAGTGGCAGGGGTTGGGAGGTTGGGGGAACCAGGTGGTGGGTATTAGAGAGGGCATGGACTGCATGGAGCACTGGGTGTGGTGCAAAAACAAGGAATACTGTTATGCTGAAAACAAACAAACAAACAAACAAAAATTTCTAGGAGAAAACATAGGGAAAATCTTCTCAACATTGGTTTTGGCAATGGTTTCTTGGACATAACATCAACAGCACACAGGTAACAAAAACAAAAACAAGTGGAACTACCTCAAACTAAAAATCTACTGTACAGCAAAGGCAACAATTGACAGAGTCAAAAGACAGCCTGTGGAATAGGAGAAAACACTTGTAAACCATGTATCTTGTAAGAGGTTAATTTATAAAATATATAAAAGACTTATACAACTCAAGAGTAGAAAACGAAATACCAGATTAAAGAATGGGCAAAGACCTAAGAGAATATATTTCTAGGGAGATTTTGTAGAAGAAACCATTATTGTAAACAGTGAGATGTAGGAAAAATTTAATTACAAGTAGATAATATCATAGATATTTTGAGTTTTCACTTCTTCATGAGCATAAAAAAATTAAATTGCTTAGACAATTTAAAAACTTCCAAATCTCTAAGAAGGTTAACTCTGCCCATAGTTTTCCCTTTCACATATTTAAATTTAACTTAGACATATTATTATCAAATTTTGGCACTGTTAAATTATGCTTTTAAAACAGTATATTAAGATTTGCATACCATTTACATGACAAATAATACTTGATGTTTATAACAATTATACAAATGCCTTTTAAGTATATACTCTGTAACATTATGCATATAACATGCTACATGTGGAATTTTTTTTTTTTTTTAAAGATTTATTTATTTATTTATTTGACAGACAGAGATCCCAAGCAGGCTGAGAGGCAGGCAGAGAGAGAGGGGGAAAGCAGGCTCCCTGAGGAGCAGAGAGCCTGACACGGGGCTCGATCCCAGGACCCTGAGATCATGACCTGAGCCGAAGGCAGAGGCTCAACCCACTGAGCCACCCAGGCACCCCTACATGTGGAATTTAATAATTAATGATATTTAATGTAAAATTCTTTTATGATATTGAATAAAGAAGTAACATTTACAGACAATAAAAGTTATATTGGCTTCTGAAAAAAAAATGGGCAAAGAACTTGAATAGACATTTTTCCAAAGAAGATATAGAAGTATATAATTTTCTCTTGTTTGATCAAGTTAACAAAAGTATTGTTTAGTTATAAGTCTCTTGAAAAAACCAACTTCCGGCCTTTTCTTTTTTATTTTATATTTATATTCAGAATCTTTGATTTTTGCTCTTATCTATTCTAATTTCTCTGGATTTATTCTATTCATTTTCCAAATTCTCATGTTGGAAAGTTAGATATTTAATTTTTGGTTTTCTTTTTTTTCCTCATATGTGCATTTCCATTGAAGTACATGTAGGCTTTCATACTACAAGTTTAGTTCTAAGTATTTTTAAATTTCCACAAGCTTTTCATTGAAATGCAAATTATTTAGAAGTTGTAAAATTTGAGAATGTATGAGGATTAGGAAAAAAACTCTCTAGGGCGCCTGGGTGGCTCAGTGGGTTAAGCCTCTGCCTTCAGCTCAGGTCATGGTCTCAGGGTCCTGGGATAGAGGCCCGCAATGGGCTCTCTGCTGAGCAGGGAGCCTGCTTCCCCCCGCCACCCCCCCACCACCTGCCTCTCTGTCTACTTGTGATCTCTCTCTCTCTCTGTCAAATAAATAAATAAAATATTTTTTAAAAAAAGAAAAAAAAGACACTCTCTATAAACTTTTTTAAAAAATAGTTTTTAATTATTTATTTGAGAGAGGGAGAACACAAGCAGGGGAGCAGCAGAGACAGAGGAAGAAGCAAGCTCCCCACTGAGCAGGAAGCCCCACTGGGGGCTTGATCCCAGGAACCTGGGATCATGACCTGAGCTGAAGGCAGATGCTTAACTGACAGAGCCACCCAGGTGCTCCTCTTTATAAACTTTTAACTTGATAGTATTATGATCAGAGATTCAGGTCTACTTGATATTGATTCTTTGAAGTATGTTAAGAATTACTTATGTCCTCTTACTTGGTCAGGTTTTTTTTTTTTTTCCATTTTATTTTATTTCTTTTCAGTGTTCCAAAATTGATTGTTTATGCACCACACCCACTGCTCCATGCAATCCGTGCCCTCCATAATACCCACCACCAGACTCACCCAAACCCCCACCCCCTCCCCTCCAAAACCCTCAGTTTGTTTCTCAGAGTCCACAGTCTCTCATGGTTTGTCTCCCCCTACGGTTTCCCCCATCTCACTTCTCCTCTCCATCTCCCAATATCCTCTGTGTTATTCCTTATGCTCCACAGGTACTTGGTCAGTTTTTGTAATTGCTCCACGTGTATTTTTTAATTGTTGGGTACAGAGTTCCATATATTTCATCCAGATCTCGATTATTTATTCAATTGTTAATAGCATTTATAATTGTTCAATATCATAGCATTGCGGGGCAATGTATTTATTTTAAAACTTTCTGACATAATTCTTTTTATACTCTAATAATTACCTCTTTATAACTTGATAGCACTCTGGTGAGAAATTTATGTAGTCTAAAGTCCTGGATTTTGGATTTTGTGGGACTGAAAAGCATCTAGAAAGCCAAAATTGCTAGAGTAAGAGGTAGCTTTTTGTCCTGTGGTTTTTCATTTGCAGTTACCTTCTTGTTCGCATTGATGAGTGTTTTTGCCAGGAAATTTCTAGTTACTATAGTAGAATAATACTCTTTCCCTTTCTAGCTGCTTCTCAAACTTTCTAGTGTGTTGGATTTCTTAGATATTTCTACTGATTCATTTTATTTTTTATTTTATTATTTTTAAAAAAGCTTACGTATGTATGTATGTATTTATGTAAGTAATCTCTAGACCCAATGTAGGGGTGGAACTCATGACCCTGAGATTAAGAGTTGCACAGCCTTCTGACTGAGCCAGCCAGGTGCCCCTCTACTGATTCATTTTATTTAATTTTTTATTTTTTTAAGAACATTTTATTTATTTATTTGACAGAGAGACAGCGAGAGAGGGAACACAAGCAGGGGGAACAAGAGAGGGAAAAGCAGCTTCCCACCCAGCAGGGAGCCTGATGCAGGGCTCAATCCCAGGACCCCATGATCATGACCTGAGCCGAAGGAAGATGCTTAACAACTGAGCCATCCAGGCGACCCTCTACTGATTCATTTTAAAGCAAAAATATTTCTGTACATCCATCTAAAGCACCATTAAATCCAGTAGCCAGAAGGTACTTTTCTTTCTTCGGTCTTTTTTGGCCTTTTTAATTCCCCAGGAGCAAAATCAGTGTGGAATCCAAGGAATAATTCCAGGTAAATCTAATCAAGGAAAAATTGTCTATTCCCAAGACTCACAACATCATTTGGTCACCAGTATTCAAGGTTGCTAATTAGAATCCTTTTTACTTGAGGAAAACAATATTAAGCTCTTTGTTTTGGAAAAGGTTATAGTCCCAATCAGAATGTGAAATTATCCTCCCCTGAACCTAGAAAAATGCTATTTCAAGAATTATCATGTAAAATTTATGCAAAACAAATGATTTACAGTTTAGCAGACTGAACATTAATCCAATCTACTCTTGGGTCTCTCTCCAATGATTGCTCAGTAATTATTTCCTCTTTTAACCTAATACACAGTTAAATTGCTAGTCCACATATTTGTGATATATGTATTCTGGGCAAGGCATGGGGAGGAGTATCAAGATGAATGGACTATAGCTCTTGCCAAGGGTACTAGGGAAGGTATTGCTAAAGGTATTTGGAGGACAATAGGCTGGATCATGAATCAAGTGTGGGATTTTGACTAGAAGAGGATGTTCCAGGAGGAGGAAACAGCATATTTCATCTTTTCTATTTCTTATTCTTTTCTATTCCCCTATTCTGTATTCTTTCTTTCTTTCTTTCTTTCTTTCGTTCTTTCGTTCTTCTTTCTTTTTTAAAGATTGTGTTTATTAATTTGACAGAGAGAAAGATCACAAGTAGGCGGGGGGCGGGGGGAGAACGTTCCCTGCTGAGCAGAAAGCCAGATGTGGGGCTTGATCCCAGGACTCTGAGCTCATGACGTGAGCTGAAGGCAGAGGCTTAACCCACTGAGCCACCCAGGCGCCCCTATTCTGTATTTTCTTTTAGTTTGTTTGTTTGTTTGTTTTTTTCTGTGGTAGATAAATTCCTAAGTTGTATTTTCCATTTCTGTGTTTTAGATACTCCCAATTTCTGTCATTTGGTTCTCAGTATCCATTGAACTAATTCTTATTTTTCTCTTTTAGAAATTATAGTTTTTACATAATGGAAGCTCTCTATCTTGTCACAAAATTTGGAGGGAATTGATCTACTATTTGAGAAGAATAGATTCTCTGGTCTAACTCAGGTAAGAGAGAGTCTGGTTCCCACTGCCTTTCTTTGCAAATAGGATTAATGACATTTTCAGCATTGAGTGTGAGCCATTTCTAGGGCTCAGAAAAGATTCTTCTGTGTTGTTTTTTTGATGCACCATAGATGAAACAGACAATGGAATGCAGTAAACTACAATACTCATGTGAAAATTTCACCATAAGGATATAACATTAGGTATAGTCAACATTTTAGAAGTTGAGTGCCAGGCTGTTGATGTCTCTTTCTGATATGCAAGGAGTGCAGATTGAGAGTGGAAGAGTTGGAGTAGCGTGAAATAGGAAGGATGGTGCAATTAGGAACATATAGAACTAAAACGAAAATTTTATGAGAATTAAATTTATATAAATTCAGGTAACTATTGATTTCTTTTTAACACACTTTATGTGGATATGGCTTAGCATGTGAATGGTTTAATTGAAAAGGACCTGAAAAGGATAACATTGGGGCTGGGAACTTAGAAGAGACTAGATCTGGATAAGAATGACATAGTGAAGGTCTTGGACAGCCAGAGACAGCACAAGGGTAGTAGATAACTGAGCAAATGTAGAAAGCAGTATGACAGTACATGGTAGAGGAGCAGGAGATGAGGAGGTAGGCACCAAAGACCTACTTTACCTTCTAAGAACTTCTACCAAGCACCTTGGTAGTAGAAGCTACTTCCCCATGTCCTTGAAGTTATTTTTGACTGTGGGTTGTCAGTGACTTACAGAGCAGTGTGGTGAAGAAGTCTGGACTCTGGAATCAACTTTTTTTATTTAAATAAAGATTTTACTTATTTATTTGAGAGAAAGAGAGAGTGCACAAATGGGAGAAATGGCAGAGGAAGAGAGAGAAACAGACTCCCTGCCAAGCAGGGAGCTGTTCTGGGGCTCAATTCCAGGACCCTGAGACCATGACCTAAGCCGAAGGGAGATTCATTTTTTTTTTTTTTAAAGATTTATTTATTTATTTATTTATTTGACAGACAGAGATTATAAGTAGGCAGAGAGGCAGACAGAGAGAGAGAGAGAGAGGAGGAAGCAGGCTCCTTGCTGAGCAGAGAGCCCGATGTGGGGCTCAATCCCAGGACCCTGGGATCATGACCTGAACTGAAGGCAGAGGCTTTAACCCACCGAGCCACCCAGGTGCCTCAAAGGGAGATTCTTAATTGATCTAGCCACCCAGGCACCCTCAGCTTGTTTTTTAAATTAATATATTTTTTAAAAAGAGAAATAGATGTGTAAAATAGAAAATTTATAGAAGTATAAAGAAGGGAAAAAATCACTGACAGCCCCTTCATGGGAAAATGGCAACTGTTAAAATTTTAGCATTTTCTTCACATCTTTTATTCACTTGCATCTTTACAACAGTTGCAAGAATTGGGCTTGAATTTGACACTTAGCTGTGCAAAATTAGGTGATCTGTTTAATCTCTTTGAGTTCTTGTTTTCTAATCTGTAAAATGTAGATCATAGTCTCTTTCCATTCTTCCCTGTGTATTGTACAATAAAAGATGTGAAAGTTTTTAGAGGCTGTAAACTTTTAGAAAAAAGCAAAATGATGTCATAAATTTTGGTATTCATATCCTGTAGGAAATGATTAATAAAATAAGGTAAAGATAGCAGTGTTCATGGTAGGGCAGAACTTGAAGAAATTGTCTTAGTTGTAATTATGTGAGAGAATAGAAACATTCTTAATTCAGATGAATTTATAACTCATTGGTTAGTCGTGAGGACTAATGATATTCTCACATACAGTATCTTTATTTCTAGAGGATATAGTATAGCTATTATATATAATACTAATATAATATATAACATTAGTGTTTTCTGAAGCCAATATGAGATCAGAATTAAGAGAAGTCTGACATAACATTTAGGAAATAATTGTATTATATTTATGATTAGACTCTTGCCAATGTTTTACAACCAAGATTCATTAGAACAGTAAGGAAATGGAAATGATGTGTAGACAGTGAATAGGATCAGAGAACTACTAATATGTTAAAGGGAGTTGAGGGGAAAAAAAAGACACCACTAATAACAAAAAGTATTTGTGAAACTAATGTAACACTGGTGTCAACTATACTCAAAAAAATTTTTTTAAGTATTTATTCTGGATATGATAAGATTAAGAAGAGGTATAAGAGTTTAAAAAATGATATAGCTGACTCATTGATCAGCAGATTTAGCTGATAGCTCCTTTGGCATTTTCCACATGTATAAAAGATCAATATCTGGTGGATAATAAGAGTTTCCATTTGTACTGAGGATCCAACAAAAGTAATTGCTCCTAAATAATCATCTTAAGAAAATTTTATCTGAGGGTTTGGAGAGGAGTGAAGAAAATCATTTAGGAAACACTCAAAAAGATGCCCAAAGTGGGTTTTAGAATTTATACATTTGCATATATTTAAAGTTAAGTTATGCACTGTGTTTAGACACATTCTGCCCTTGGCCTCTAAGCTCAGGGTCCTGGGATCGAGTCCCGCATTGGGCGCTCTGCTCAGCAGGGAGCCTGCTTCCCTCTCTCTCTCTCTCTCTGCCTGCCTTTCTGCCTACTTGTGATCTGTCCCTGTCAAATAAATAAATAAAATCTTTAAAAAAAAAAGAATTTTCCTGGCTATTTAAAAAAAAAAAAAAGTCCTTTTATATGTTAATGACTCTAGTTAGAAGTCTTTTTTTTTTTCCCCAATTGTGCCCACAAAAGAATGCTCAGAAAGAGGAAAATTAAATAAGATGATCTTCTTAGCTATTTGGAAGAGAATCTTTTAAAATAATATTATATTAGTATCATAGATTCTACTACCTACGCTCTTGGATCACTTACTTTTCCTTTATGAATCTTTCTGTAAGTTCAATGAACAAAAATGTCTCTGGCCTCTGTACCAGGAATATCTTTTGATCTTTCTCATCAACTGTAAACCAGGTAGAAAAAAAAAAATTAACCCATTTTTCCCCCTGGAGTGACAATTCAAGCCTCCAATAATGTTCACACTGTTCTTTATCTACCACTTTCAGTTCTTCTCTGTTCTTTGTCTAAATATTCCTCTTTTTTCTTTCTTATTTTTTTTTTAAGATTTTATTTATTTATTTGACACAGAGAGAGAGAGAGAGAGAGACAGCGGGAGAGAGAACACAAACAGGGGGAGTGGGAGAGGAGAAGCAGGCTTCCCACTGAGCAGGGAGTCCGATGCAGGGCCAGATACTAGGACACTGGGATCATGACTTGAGCCGAAGGCAGACGCTTTACCACTGATCCACACAGGCGCCACTTTTTTGGTCTTTTTAAAAATTGAAGTATAATTGACATGTAAGAGTATATTAGTTCCAGGTGTACAATGTAATAAAAATGCACGAGTAGGAAACGGTGAGCAGTATGAAGCTATGCGGAGAGATCATAAGGATGAAGATTTAGCTACTCCAAGGTATTTAGTGATTTTTATGATGCAAAGGGGAACAAAGGCAAGAGAATTGTACCTAAAATGAAGTCTCCTTACAACTTGTAGCCCACTGATAAGTCCCTGAGACATACAGGGTATAACACTCCTACAACTCCTTCAAGGATTCTCTTTAATGTTTGACCAATGCAGCTTTGCTTTGGTTAGTGTAATTTCAATCTGATAACTGCAAACCTCCAGGATATGATAACAATCATCTTTCAACATGTGGCCCACTAACCCATGTCTAAACGCTCTCATGAATAATGCTTTACTAAAACAATAAAGAATAACCTTCACTGGATAATAGCTGAACTCCCAAGGTCTTGGGGACCTTGCTTTCAGCATACACAAATTCCTTAAAGACTATGTTATTCCTAACCCTCACTACCTAAAAAGTATATAATCAGTTACTCCTCATGATCCCAGTGCAGCACTTTCTGCCCCATGGGTCCTATCCCTGCGCTATAATAAAAGCACATTTTTGTACAGAAGATGTCTCAAGAATTATTTCTTGACCATTCCCTCAGTAGCCCCACAACAATGAGACCAGTATAAAAGTCCAGGGGACAGCTGTCAGAATGCAGGGAGTTAAAGAGGAAGTCCTCTATAGGCAATCGAGCACGTAGTATTAAGGAGGAATAAATATTTCTTGCAAATAGAAGCATCCTAGAAAGATGGTATGGAGACAAATTATAGCAGTACCTTCTAAATTAGGATTTTGTACTTTCAGAGGCAATGAAAACCACTGAACATATTTTGGTGGTGCTAGTTACATAGCCAAAGTGCTTAGAAAGAGTAATCTGATGGCCATATTCAGGTTAGAAAGGGAGAGACGTGTTGTCCTGTATAGTAGGGTTTTGGTAAGGATTAGTGAAAGCAGGTAGAGGATTTGAGAAGAGCTGAGTGGATAAGATGCTTGTAATGTTATACTAGATCTGAAAGAAAAGCTGCATGGGGAGGAGAGAGATGATTTATGCTTTATGGTAGTCATGTGAAATTCTACAAGCACAAGACTGATATATAAACATTTAGGTGACAGTGTTTAGTAGACCATGGGAAATATGACTATACTGTTTAGGATAGAATCAGGGAATGAGTGATATACCTATTTTGATTCAGCTAGCATTTGTACTCTAATGAAAGTATTAAGCCCTTTCATATATGCTGCCTTTCCCACAGTGGTCAAGCTTTTGGGGAGGGTATAATTAGAATATAGAAGAAGCTGGTTAGGAGGAGACTAAGGCAAAATCTTAGACAATGTATCTAATGAACAGAGGACAAAAAAATGAGGGAGACAAGTGAGAATTAAGACTACCAGGAGAGGGGCGCCTGGGTGGCTCAGTGTGTTAAAGCCTCTGCATTCGGCTCAGGTCGTCAAACGCCACATCGGGCTCTCTGCTCAGTGCAAAGCCTGCTTCCTCCTCTCTCTCTACCTCTCTGCCTACTTGTGATCTCTCTCTCTGTGTTAAATAAATAGAATCTTAAAAAAAAAAAAAAGACTGCCAGGAGAATTTAGTGAACTAAGGATGTTATAATAAATCATTACAGCTAACAGTTATTGAATTCTTGCTATGTGTTCTAAGATCTTTACTAAGCTCTTTATTCATGGCAATTTTTGAGGCCAGACTATTATTACTTCAATTTAACAGACAAGTAAACTTGGACACAATAAGATTAAGTAAGTTATCTGAGGTCAGGGTGTAAGTGGGGCATAGGGGTGCAAGAGCACTTGACTCTGGGGGTCCTATTCAGACTATGTTTGGCCACTCACCACTGACAAAATCCAAAGGCAGAGGGATGAATGCTTGCTGAAACAAGAAAGAAATTTGTTTCAGTAAGGCCCACACTGGGAAGACAGCAGACTAGCGTCTCAAAGCCTGTCTCAAAAGTGCTGAAAAAGCTTCTAGGTTTATGTAAGGAAAATGTGGGACAAAGGTCAGTGGGTACCCGCAGGTGGTCAGTAAAGATCCAGTGGATCATCCTCCTAAGGTCATTCATGCAAGGTCATGCTGGTATCAGGGTAGTCCCTGTTGCTTAAAGGGGATGAATTTGGTTCCCATCAGGGGTTGCTTTGCCTGCAGGGTCTGTTGTCTAAATTCAGAGATAAGCTAGAAAGAATAATTTAATCAGTTAGAAAGCACAGCCGTGCTGGGGGTGGGGGGATTGGGGGGTGAAGAAAGTACAAACTGAGGTCAACATGGAGGGAGTTGAAATCCTCTCTCAAGGGTTACTGGTAAGGCAAGTGGTGAAGGCAAGTTTAAACCCAGTAGTATGGTTTGTGATTGTTCACTTTTAACCAATATTTTAGATCTGTCTCTCCAGAACAAGAAACATAGGAAGAAAATGAATGAACCAATTTAATCAAACTACATAGTACCCAAATCTGTATATATAGAAAGATTAACAGGATTGGATATTTATTTTAAATTCCAGTTCTTTGTTATCTTATAGAGAAAATTTCACTTGTCTTCAAGATCAACATTCACTGTGACAGAAAATATTTGGGATAAGATTACTTCATAGTTTGGAGCCTTAAAAAAATCAAATTAAAAAAATAAAACTCTCAAGTTGGCTTTTCTTTAATCACTTTATCATAAAGCAACACATAAGAATATTATAACTGAGAGTTACAGTTTATTTCAAATGACCAATGACATGATGTTTACTTACTTCAGATTTTTAGGCACTTTCTATTGTCAAGTTATTATTCCAACAACAATTAACAAGGAGTCTAACACTATGTATTAGGTGGCATTTACAACCCTGAGAGTTTAGAAGAGTAATAACAGTGAGAGATTAGACTGGATATATTGAATAAATCTTGAAATCAGAGAGACTGATATAGATGATTTCTGAAATTTCATCTCAGATATTAGATTTATATGTATAAAGCATATATTAAGTATATGTGATATTAGACTGATGTTGGACACAAGAGTGTTGTAAGAAGCAGATGCTAATTTCTTTTTTTTTTGTTTTTAAAGACTTTATTTATTTATTTGACAGAGAGAGATCACAAGTAGGCAGAGAGGCAGGCAGAGAGAGAGGGGGAAGCAGGCTCCCTGCTGAGCAGAGAGCCCAACGTGGGGCTCGATCCCAGGACCCTGTGATCATGACCTGAGCCGAAAGCAGAGGCTTTAACCCACTGAGTCACCCAGATGCCCCGCAGATGCTAATTTCAATAAAAAATAATATTAATATGCAAAGGAATTCACTGGCAATAATTTGAGACTAGAAGGTTAGGGGCAATGGATACTTTAAAGCATATACAATAAAGATAATGAGATAGAAATCATGAAGGGAAACCAAACAGGGGGGATTGACTCGGAGGCATAATATATAAAATAATTAGAAGTTCAAGAAACACAAAAAGAAACTAATTTTATTTAAATGGGAGGGAGGAGGTAAGAAGTTGGGGAGAAAGGTATTTTAAAGTTCTTATCTTAATTGGTGTTGGGGAAAGGCAGGAAGGAAATAGAACATATTGGTAGGGAAAATATTTGGCATTGTATTTTATTTATTTTTTATTTAAAAATTATTATTATTATTATTATTATTATTATTATTATTGGTTGGGGGGAAGGAGGGGCAGAGGGGCAGGGAGAGAGAGAGAGAGTCCCAAGCAGGCCTCATGCCCCCTATGGAATCTGACATGGGGCTCTATCTCACAATCCTGAGATCATTAGCCAAGCTGAAATCAAGTTGGTAGCCTAACTGTCTGAGCCACCCAGATGCCCCATTGGCATCTTATTTTAAAATAGGAATAGATAAATGGGGCACCTGGCTGGCTCAGTCGATTGGGAGTCTGCCTTCAGCTCAGGTCTTGATCCCAGGGTCCTTGGATCAAGTCTCACATTGAGCTCCTTCCTCAGTGGGAAGCCTGCTTCTCCTTCTCCCACTCCCCCTGCTTGTGCTCCCTCTGTCACTCTCTCTGTCAACTAAATACATAAATAAATCTTTAAGAAAAAATAAAATAAGAATAGAGAAATGTATCACTAGAAAAGGGACAATAGACATGAAAAAAAAAAGGAAAGTATAGTAGGACTTTCATGTTAATAAGGGAATGATGAAATGGATATGATTTTAACCAAACCAGCAAAAATTAAGTATGAAAAAGTTGTATCTTTCTGCTGGTGACATTATGATAAATCTAGAGAACCCAAGCTATTTCAGTAAAAAACTATTCACCCAATAACAGAAGGTATTTAGGTGACTACACATAACATATCAAAAAAAATAACTTTTTCCCATTCTAGCAAAAAGAACCTAGAAATGGAAGTGAGAAAAGATATTTCATTTATAATGCCAAGGAAAAAAGCTATAAAATACATAAGAATAATTTTAACAAAGAGAGCATAGAACATATGTAAAGAAAATGGCAAAATCGTATTGAAGGAGATGAAACAAGGTTTGAACAAATGGATGGGGATTCCTCAGTGGTTCAGTCGGTTAAGCATCTACCTTCAGCTCAGGTCATGATCCCAGAGTCCTGGGGTCAAGTCCTGTGCTGGGCTTCCTGCTCAGAGGGAGTCTGCTTCTCCTTTTCCCTCTGCTCCTCCCCTCCTGCTCATGCTTTCTCTCTCTCTCTCTCAAATAAATAAAATCTTAAAACAAAAAGAACAAATGGGTGGATGTACTATGTTCTTGAATGGAAAGACACTATCATAACCATGCTACTTCATTCAAAGTTAATATACAAACTTATTACAACTCAAATCAGAAGTTCCATGGAATTTTGGGGGCATTGGAGAAAATGAATTTAAAATTTATATGCTACAATATATGCTTATGAATAGCCAAGGAAGTATGAAAAATAAGGACAATGAAGGAGGGACATGCTTAATCAGACATAGTGATGTAGTATTACCTTGAATTTCTTTTTTTTTTCCTTTTTAAAGATTTTATTTATTTATTTGTCAGAGAAAGAGCACAAGCAGGGGGAGCAGCAGGCTGAGAGAGAAGCAGGTTCCTCATTGAGCAAGGAGCCTGATGTGGGACTCCATCCCAGAACCCTGGGATCATGAGCTGAACCAAAGGCAAATGCTTAACCAAATGCTGAACCACCCAGGTGTCCAGTTACCCTGATATTTCTACAGAACAAGACAAATGTATCAGTGAAATCAAAATAAAGAATTCAGAAACAAATCCCCAAATATCTGATAATTAAGTGTAATGCAAAAAATAGTAGTTAAATTGAAAGAGGAAAGAATGGGTCATTTAAAACACAATGTCATTACTATTTTATTCACTGGAAGAAATTAAAAGTGAACTTATATTTTAAAATATATATAAAAATAATAGAGCACAGTCCTAAATAGAAAACAAAACAAAGCATTGAAAGAAAATCCAAGGATGTACATGTATGATTCAGGAGCAAAGGAGATCTTAAAAGCAGTACGTTAAAAAAATAATAGCTGTATTTAATCATTTAACAATTAAAAACTTGGGTATAATGAAAAAATTAATAGAGAATTGATAAAGATAAAAGAGAAAACAGATGACAGAAAATGACAGATAGAAAAGATAAAACAAATGAGAAATGCTTAATATCTGTAATATAAAAAGAGCATTTATAAATTTGTAAAAAAAAAGCACAGTAGGAAATAGTAAAAGGCATAAATAGGTACTTCACAGAAGTGCAGATTCAGACTGCAATAATGTTCAAATTTATTGGTTGTGAGAGAAATGAAAACCAGAATAACAGCGAGCTATCACTTTACACCCACTATTCTGGCAACAATTAAAGAAAGTATTGACATTTATTCTTATAGAAATATGTGTTATTCCAGCTTTTTTGGAAAGCTGTTGGGCAACACTACTATTAAAAAATATGTGCACTTTGACCCAGTGATGTAACTTCTGGAAATCTGTGACACAGAAAGGAAAGCATTAATACACAAAGATGTATATATATGGGTAGTTGTTTGTAGCATTATCTGTAGGGGCCAATAAATTAGAAATAAGTTAAATGCTTATTAATAGGGAAATTGGTAAATAAATTACGGTCCATCCACACTGAATATTGGGTAGCCATTTAAAAGAATAAATTAGACACCTCTCCAGAGAGTTCTATGTGCCTTTCTGCACATTTCCATTCTGTAGCATATTTCAGTGTACGAATTAGAAAGTATGTCTATCTCCTGATGTAGTTCCTTAAATTCATAGGTGAATTTGTTTACATTTTCCCTATTTTATTATACACTAAAGACCAAGCTAAATTTGAGGCATATGATTAAATGATAACAAAGATCTAGGCATGGAAAAAGTTTTGGTGCTGGCTCTCTGTGATTTTTGTACTATGTAAACTCTATGTAACTGTGTACAATGGCTAAGCAATCTTTTGTTTTTGACATTTGTGTAACCCTTATAGCCAGGCTTCCCTTTTAATGTAAAAATCATGTATTTCTCCCTCTTATGCTCTGCAGGTATCTTTAGGATTGGCCTAGCACAAGAAGCTGATGGACGGAGGAAATCACTCTGTGGTGTCTGAATTTTTGTTGCTGGGACTCAGCAGTTCTTGGGAGATTCAGATTCTCCTTTTTTTGTTTTTTACTCTATTTTACATAGCAAGTATGCTAGGAAACCTTCTCATTGTGCTCACGATCATCTCAGACCAGCACTTACATTCCCCCATGTACTTTTTGCTGGCAAATCTTTCCATCATCGATACAGGTGTTTCCAGCATTGCAAGCCCAAAGATGATTTATGATCTTTTCAGAAAACATAAAGTCATCTCCTTGACAGGGTGCATTACTCAGATGTTCTTTATTCACACAGTTGGGGGTACGGAGATGGTGTTGCTTATAGTAATGGCCTATGACCGATACATTGCTATCTGTAAGCCCCTCCACTACCTGACCATTATGAGCCTAAGAATGTGCATTTCTCTTTTGGCTATTGCTTGGACCATTGGACTCATCCATTCTGTGGCCCAACTGGCTTTTGTTGTAAACTTGCCCTTTTGTGGTCCCAACAAAATGGACAGTTTTTATTGTGATTTTCCTCGGTTTATTAAACTTGCATGTATAGATACATATAGACTGGAATTTCTGGTCACTGCCAACAGTGGTTTCATCTCCATGGGCACTTTCTTCATCTTGATTGTGTCTTACATTTTCATCCTGGTCACAGTTCGCAAACACTCTTCAGGTGGTTCATCTAAGGCCCTCTCCACTCTCTCTGCTCACATCACTGTGGTGGTCTTTTTCTTTGGTCCCTGTATTATTGTCTATGTGTGGCCATTCCCTACATTACCCATAGATAAATTTTTAGCCATCTTTGATGCCCTTATCACTCCTTTTATGAATCCTATTATCTATACATTCAGAAATAAGGAGATGAAAATGGCAATGAGGAGACTATTTGGTAAGGTTCTAAGTTTCAGGAAGAGTTTTTTCATGACCAATCCAAGACATTAAGATTCATCTTGACTATTCTTGGAAATTAATCTCTTTAATTAAACTTTTCATAATTTTTTTTCATTTTATTTAGTAGTTTTAATATCCACTGCGAAAATTCTCCTCAAGGACTCTGTTCTGATCTGGTCAGTTTTTCATAAGGACCCTTACTCTGTGGATCCTGGAAGTACTGAAAAAGAATGAATTCAGCCTTTAAATGAAGTGTCTTTCTTGTTTATTATAAAAGAATATGCACTCTCACGTACTGGGTACATTTTCTATTAAATTATCCAGCAAAATGTTGGATACTCTTCTTTTTGGTAGTGATTCTCAAAGACGTATCTCTTCCAATCTATTTGTGTACTGATATTCATGCCCTCTGAGTTTCTCATGTTTATTATGCTTGGAGGAATACACAAATTGAAGACAGTTGCTTAGATAGCTTTCAGAATTTGAGGCTTCTAACTAGATTTGACTAGCTACACTCAGATTTAGTTAATACTAAGTTTTTTATTAACCCCCCCCCTTTTTTTTTAAAGTGGGCCCCATGCCCAGCATGGAGTCCAATGTGGGGCTTGAACTCACAACCCTGAGATTAAGACCCGAGCTGAGATCAAAAGTTGGACGCTTAACCAACTGAGTCTCCCAGGTGCCCTAATACTGAGCTTTTTAGATTTAGTTGGGATTGGAAGGTGAAATTTGGGATAAATCACAGAATGACAACTCAGGAAATTTTAATATTATTATTTAATCCAATGTTTTGAAACAGAAGATGTAAATTCCTACACCACTCAGTATGTATCATAATTATATTTTACCCCAACTATTTCTTAAATAATTTTTATATGGTAAACAAAAATATGTGAAAATTAAAAGATTACAAATGGATTGAATATTTTGGATCTAAGGATAGGTGGCACTGGTTTATAAATAAATAACTAAAACGCAAAACATTTCTATATTATATGAATCAGGTTTATAACTATATAAACAGCAAATACAAAGTATAAACATTACAAAAGAAAATTTTATTACAAAGCTGTCTACAAATGAAGAGGTATATTAATGAACTGTCTATAATGAAGACATGTATTAAACTTTCCATGTGATAAAATATATTCTATATAATTACTTAAAAAATAAATATATTGTTCAGAAGTGGTATAAATAACTATCCAAAGACTATTTCACTATTTTTTCTGTGTTGCCAAATAAATAGGAGCGGGTGTTGAGTGAAGCCATTATTATTAATGTGTGTGCTAGGTGACTTGTTATGAACAAACAGTGGGAAGGGGCAGAGAGAAAGAGAGAGAAGCAGACTCCTTACTGAAAAGGAATTCAGGGCTCATCCTACTGCAGTCTTTAATCCCGTTCTCCTATTTCATCCATTCCACCCCCACCACCTCTCTGATAACCATCAGTTTGTTCTGTATAGTTAAGAGTCTGTTTCCTGTTTTGTTTGTCTGTCTCTCTTTTAAACATTTTTGTCTATTTCTGTTGAGTTTACTGGCATAAATTTGTCCATAATATTCCTTGTTCTTCTAAAACTTGTAGGATCTGCAGTGATGTATCCCTTTTCATTCTTGATGTTGATAATTTTCTCTTTATTATTTTTTTTTCCTGATCAGTTTGGTGAGAAGTTTATCGGTTCTGTTGAACTTTTTGAACACAAGCTTTTGATTTTATTGATTTTCTCCTTGTTTTTCTCTTTTCTATTTTATTAATAATACTTTTCTTTATTATTTCTTTTTTTTAAAGATTTTATTTGATAAAGAGACAGCAAGAGAGGGAACACAGACAGTGGGAGAGGGAGAAACAGGCTTCCCACTGAGCAGGGAGCCCAATGCGGGGCTTGATTCTGGGACCCCAGGATCATGACCTGAGCTGAAGGCAGATGCATAATGTCTAAGCCATTCAGGCACCCCTTCTTCATTATTTTTGTTTACTGCTTACTCTGGGTTTATTATTTTTTTAAAGATTTTATTTATTTATTAGAGAGAGAGAGAGAGAGAGAGAGCAAGAACAGGGGAGGGGCAGAGGGAGAGGGAGAAACAGAATCCCCAGTGAGCGGGGAGCCCAATGTGGGGCTTGATCACAGAACCCACGATCATGACCTGAAATGAAGGCAGATGCTTAATTGACAGAGCCATCCAGGCACCCTGGTCATGGTTTTCTTATCTCACTAGTGATTGTTAGGATTGTTATTTCTTTTATCTGCTGTTCATTCTACTTATTGAAATTTTCACTTCAGGTATTTTTGTTTTTTATTTTTATTTTATTTTATTCTATATACAGAATTCTGTTGCATTTCTATGCACTACTAATGAAATATTAGAGAGGGAAATTAAGGAAAAATCCTATTTACAATCACATCAGAAAATAAAATGCCTAGGAATAAATTTAGCCAAAGAGGTGAAAAACCTGTATTCTGGAAACTATAAGACATTGATGAAAGAAATCAAAGATGACACAAAGAAATGGAAAGATACTCCTTGCTCATGGATTTGAAGAATTAATGTTGTTGAAATGGTCATACTACCTAAAACACTCTACAGATTTGGTGAAATCTCTATCAAAATATCAATGGTACTTTTCACAGAAATAGAACAAAAAACCTCAAGATTTTTATGAAATCACAAAATACCCAAATAACCAAAACAATATTGAGAAAAAGGAACAAAGCTGGAGGTGTGACAATCTCCAGATTTTAAGATATACTACAAAGCTGTAGTGATCAGAACTGTATGCTCCTGGCACAAAAATAGACAACAGACTTAAGAGCCCAGAAATAAGCCCACACATATATGGTCAAGTAATGTATGACAAAGGAGGTAAAAATATGCAATGGGGGAAAAGGCAGTCTCTTTAATAAATGGTGCTGGAAAAACTGGACAACTACATGCAAATTTGTGCAGCCATTGTGGAAAACAGTATGGAGGTTCCTCATGAAGTCATTCTTGTTGCAACATTTACATTTCTTTATCTCTGAACTATTTATCATCTTTCTTTTGAATTCTTGGTATTTGTCACTATTTTGGACAACTTTCATATGTTAGATAAATATAAACTTTGTCATTTAAGTAGCAAATATTTTCCCATTGCTTATGGTGGTTTTGGCACTTCAAAGGTTCTTATTTTTATATTGTAAAATTTGGCTATCTTTTCTTTCTGCTTTTGGATTTTGAGTTATAATTAGAAATGTTTTCTCAGGTTATAGAGAAATTCACTCATGTTTCTTCTAATACCTGTGTGTCTTCATTTAAAAATATTTAAACCTCTGCATCATTTGGAAGTTAACTTGGCATAGTGTAAGAAATGGGACTAACATAACCACTTCTACATGTAGTTCTCTAGTTTCCTCAAGTCTTTTGTTAAAATGTCCATATATTTTCCACTGATTTGAAAGGTCATCTTTAGTGAATACTAAATTTCCAATTGCAGTTGGGAATGTATCCATATTTTCTATTTGGTCCCATTAATCTGTCAATTCCTTTAGTTTTTATTTACAGAGGCTTTTAATATATTTTAATATCTCTTAGAGAGTCTTTCCTTCTCCTCCTCCCCATAATTTTCCCTTTCAAGATTACCTAACAATTCTTGTTTATTTTTGTCTTTCAAATGAAACTTATAATCAATTTATCTAGCTCATGAAAAAAGCTTGATGATATCTGTATTGAGATCACATTACATTTAGGGATTTACTGAGGGAAAGTTGACAATCTTGTGTTTTTCTTTTAATTCTTTTTTTAAATTATGCTTTTCTGTGGAAGCGTTTCCCACTTTAAAATTAAACTCTTAAATCTCATGGACTTTTTTGTCTCCTCCTATCCCCAACTATCTATTAAACATTTAGAGGAAGTGTAAAATTAAAATACTAGTGCTTCTAGAGCTGGTTGGAGGGAAAGATTTAATAAAAAATCCTTTGAAGTAAGTAGTCTCTCTTCTTCTTCCTCTTCTTCTTCTTCTTCTTCTTCTTCTTCTTCTTCTTCTTCTTCTTC